>NW_026123820.1:0-55937 GCF_025177605.1 Cucumis melo
TGGGGTAAAAAGCGGTCCCCCCGACGGTTTCTTCCCTTTGCTCCGTATTGGTCATAAGTCTTTCGATCTTCGGGTCTCGTGCTCCGAGGACTTCAACCCACACTCCTGGCATGCTCCCTGACACGTTTTTCCGGAGGTATAGGTCGGGAAGCGAGCTCTTTGGAGGGAGAACTGTTGGTGCGACCCAAAACGGTCCAAAAGATGGCCGAAGCTTCCAACGAGTGGCGAACGCTCGTCCGGTGTCAGAAACCACTGGAAATGCACTTGCAGCGAAGGAAACGGGCTGAGCTCGAGGACTTCCGGTGCTCGTCCCAAGAAAACGCGAGCGGGAATGCCCTGGACTCAGTTTTCTCGTCCTGGGGGTAAAAAGCGGTCCCCCGACGGTTTCTTCCCTTTGCTCCGTATTGGTCATAAGTCTTTCGATCTTCGGGTCTCGTGCTCCGAGGACTTCAACCCACACTCCTGGCATGCTCCCTGACACGTTTTCCGGAGGTATAGGTCGGGAAGCGAGCTCGTTGGAGGGAGAACTGTGGTGCGACCCAAAACGGTCCAAAAGATGGCCGAAGCTTCCAACGAGTGGCGAACGCTCGTCCGGTGTCAGAAACCACTGGAAATGCACTTGCAGCGAAGGAAACGGGCTGAGCTCGAGGACTTCCGGTGCTCGTCCCAAGAAAACGCGAGCGGGAATGCCCCGGACTCAGTTTTCTCGTCCTGGGGTAAAAAGCGGTCCCCCGACGGTTTCTTCCCTTTGCTCCGTATTGGTCATAAGTCTTTCGATCTTCGGGTCTCGTGCTCCGAGGACTTCAACCCACACTCCTGGCATGCTCCCTGACACGTTTTTCCGGAGGTATAGGTCGGGGAAGCGAGCTCGTTGGAGGGGAGAACTGTGGTGCGACCCAAAACGGTCCAAAAGATGGCCGAAGCTTCCAACGAGTGGCGAACGCTCGTCCGGTGTCAGAAACCACTGGAAATGCACTTGCAGCGAAGGAAACGGGCTGAGCTCGAGGACTTCCGGTGCTCGTCCCAAGAAAACGCGAGCGGGAATGCCCCGGACTCAGTTTTCTCGTCCTGGGGTAAAAAGCGGTCCCCCGACGGTTTCTTCCCTTTGCTCCGTATTGGTCATAAGTCTTTCGATCTTCGGGTCTCGTGCTCCGAGGACTTCAACCCACACTCCTGGCATGCTCCCTGACACGTTTTCCGGAGGTATAGGTCGGGAAGCGAGCTCGTTGGAGGGAGAACTGTGGTGCGACCCAAAACGGTCCAAAAGATGGCCGAAGCTTCCAACGAGTGGCGAACGCTCGTCCGGTGTCAGAAACCACTGAAAATGCACTTGCAGCGAAGGAAACGGGCTGAGCTCGAGGACTTCCGGTGCTCGTCCCAAGAAAACGCGAGCGGGGAATGCCCCGGACTCAGTTTTCTCGTCCTGGGGTAAAAAAGCGGTCCCCCCGACGGTTTCTTCCCTTTGCTCCGTATTGGTCATAAGTCTTTCGATCTTCGGGTCTCGTGCTCCGAGGACTTCAACCCACACTCCTGGCATGCTCCCTGACACGTTTTCCGGAGGTATAGGTCGGGAAGCGAGCTCGTTGGAGGGAGAACTGTGGTGCGACCCAAAACGGTCCAAAAGATGGCCGAAGCTTCCAACGAGTGGCGAACGCTCGTCCGGTGTCAGAAACCACTGGAAATGCACTTGCAGCGAAGGAAACGGGCTGAGCTCGAGGACTTCCGGTGCTCGTCCCAAGAAAACGCGAGCGGGAATGCCCCGGACTCAGTTTTTCTCGTCCTGGGGTAAAAAGCGGTCCCCCGACGGTTTCTTCCCTTTGCTCCGTATTGGTCATAAGTCTTTCGATCTTTGGGTCTCGTGCTCCGAGGACTTCAACCCACACTCCTGGCATGCTCCCTGACACGTTTTCCGGAGGTATAGGTCGGGAAGCGAGCTCGTTGGAGGGAGAACTGTGGTGCGACCCAAAACGGTCCAAAAGATGGCCGAAGCTTCCAACGAGTGGCGAACGCTCGTCCGGTGTCAGAAACCACTGGAAATGCACTTGCAGCGAAGGAAACGGGCTGAGCTCGAGGACTTCCGGTGCTCGTCCCAAGAAAACGCGAGCGGGAATGCCCCGGACTCAGTTTTCTCGTCCTGGGGTAAAAAGCGGTCCCCCGACGGTTTCTTCCCTTTGCTCCGTATTGGTCATAAGTCTTTCGATCTTCGGGTCTCGTGCTCCGAGGACTTCAACCCACACTCCTGGCATGCTCCCTGACACGTTTTCCGGAGGTATAGGTCGGGAAGCGAGCTCGTTGGAGGGAGAACTGTGGTGCGACCCAAAACGGTCCAAAAGATGGCCGAAGCTTCCAACGAGTGGCGAACGCTCGTCCGGTGTCAGAAACCACTGGAAATGCACTTGCAGCGAAGGAAACGGGCTGAGCTCGAGGACTTCCGGTGCTCGTCCCAAGAAAACGCGAGCGGGAATGCCCTGGACTCAGTTTTCTCGTCCTTGGGTAAAAAGCGGTCCCCCGACGGTTTCTTCCCTTTGCTCCGTATTGGTCATAAGTCTTTCGATCTTCGGGTCTCGTGCTCCGAGGACTTCAACCCACACTCCTGGCATGCTCGCTGACACGTTTTCCGGAGGTATAGGTCGGGAAGCGAGCTCGTTGGAGGGAGAACTGTGGTGCGACCCAAAACGGTCCAAAAGATGGCCGAAGCTTCCAACGAGTGGCGAACGCTCGTCCGGTGTCAGAAACCACTGGAAATGCACTTGCAGCGAAGGAAACGGGCTGAGCTCGAGGACTTCCGTGTGCTCGTCCCAAGAAAACGCGAGCGGGAATGCCCCGGACTCAGTTTTCTCGTCCTGGGGTAAAAAGCGGTCCCCCGACGGTTTCTTCCCTTTGGTCCGTATTGGTCATAAGTCTTTTCGATCTTCGGGTCTCGTGCTCCGAGGACTTCAACCCACACTCCTGGCATGCTCCCTGACACGTTTTCCGGAGGTATAGGTCGGGAAGCGAGCTCGTTGGAGGGAGAACTGTGGTGCGACCCAAAACGGTCCAAAAGATGGCCGAAGCTTCCAACGAGTGGCGAACGCTCGTCCGGTGTCAGAAACCACTGGAAATGCACTTGCAGCGAAGGAAACGGGCTGAGCTCGAGGACTTCCGGTGCTCGTCCCAAGAAAACGCGAGCGGGAATGCCCTGGACTCAGTTTTCTCGTCCTGGGGTAAAAAGCGGTCCCCCGACGGTTTCTTCCCTTTGCTCCGTATTGGTCATAAGTCTTTCGATCTTCGGGTCTCGTGCTCCGAGGACTTCAACCCACACTCCTGGCATGCTCCCTGACACGTTTTCCGGAGGTATAGGTCGGGAAGCGAGCTCGTTGGAGGGAGAACTGTGGTGCGACCCAAAACGGTCCAAAAGATGGCCGAAGCTTCCAACGAGTGGGCGAACGCTCGTCCGGTGTCAGAAACCACTGGAAATGCACTTGCAGCGAAGGAAACGGGCTGAGCTCGAGGACTTCCGGTGCTCGTCCCAAGAAAACGCGAGCGGGAATGCCCCGGACTCAGTTTTCTCGTCCTGGGGTAAAAAAGCGGTCCCCCGACGGTTTCTTCCCTTTGCTCCGTATTGGTCATAAGTCTTTCGATCTTCGGGTCTCGTGCTCCGAGGACTTCAACCCACACTCCTGGCATGCTCCCCTGACACGTTTTCCGGAGGTATAGGTCGGGAAGCGAGCTCGTTGGAGGGAGAACTGTGGTGCGACCCAAAACGGTCCAAAAGATGGCCGAAGCTTCCAACGAGTGGCGAACGCTCGTCCGGTGTCAGAAACCACTGGAAATGCACTTGCAGCGAAGGAAACGGGCTGCGCTCGAGGACTTCCGGTGCTCGTCCCAAGAAAACGCGAGCGGGAATGCCCCGGACTCAGTTTTCTCGTCCTGGGGTAAAAAGCGGTCCCCCGACGGTTTCTTCCCTTTGCTCCGTATTGGTCATAAGTCTTTCGATCTTCGGGTCTCGTGCTCCGAGGACTTCAACCCACACTCCTGGCATGCTCCCTGACACGTTTTCCGGAGGTATAGGTCGGGAAGCGAGCTCGTTGGAGGGAGAACTGTGGTGCGACCCAAAACGGTCCAAAAGATGGCCGAAGCTTCCAACGAGTGGCGAACGCTCGTTCCGGTGTCAGAAACCACTGGAAATGCACTTGCAGCGAAGGAAACGGGCTGAGCTCGAGGACTTCCGGTGCTCGTCCCAAGAAAACGCGAGCGGGAATGCCCCGGACTCAGTTTCTCGTCCTGGGGTAAAAAGCGGTCCCCCCGACGGTTTCTTCCCTTTGCTCCGTATTGGTCATAAGTCTTTCGATCTTCGGGTCTCGTGCTCCGAGGACTTCAACCCACACTCCTGGCATGCTCCCTGACACGTTTTCCGGAGGTATAGGTCGGGAAGCGAGCTCGTTGGAGGGAGAACTGTGGTGCGACCCAAAACGGTCCAAAAGATGGCCGAAGCTTCCAACGAGTGGCGAACGCTCGTCCGGGTGTCAGAAACCACTGGAAATGCACTTGCAGCGAAGGAAACGGGCTGAGCTCGAGGACTTCCGGTGCTCGTCCCAAGAAAACGCGAGCGGGAATGCCCCGGACTCAGTTTTCTCGTCCTGGGGTAAAAAGCGGTCCCCCGACGGTTTCTTCCCTTTGCTCCGTATTGGTCACAAGTCTTTCGATCTTCGGGTCTCGTGCTCCGAGGACTTCAACCCACACTCCTGGCATGCTCCCTGACACGTTTTCCGGAGGTATAGGTCGGGAAGCGAGCTCGTTGGAGGAGAACTGTGGTGCGACCCAAAACGGTCCAAAAGATGGCCGAAGCTTCCAACGAGTGGCGAACGCTCGTCCGGTGTCAGAAACCACTGGAAATGCACTTGCAGCGAAGGAAACGGGCTGAGCTCGAGGACTTCGGTGCTCGTCCCAAGAAAACGCGAGCGGGAATGCCCCGGACTCAGTTTTCTCGTCCTGGGGTAAAAAGCGGTCCCCCGACGGTTTCTTCCCTTTGCTCCGTATTGGTCATAAGTCTTTCGATCTTCGGGTCTCGTGCTCCGAGGACTTCAACCCACACTCCTGGCATGCTCCCTAACACGTTTTCTGGAGGTATAGGTCGGGAAGCGAGCTCGTTGGAGGGAGAACTGTGGTGCGACCCAAAACGGTCCAAAAGATGGGCCGAAGCTTCCAACGAGTGGGCGAACGCTCGTCCGGTGTCAGAAACCACTGGAAATGCACTTGCAGCGAAGGAAACGGGCTGAGCTCGAGGACTTCCGGTGCTCGTCCCAAGAAAACGCGAGCGGGAATGCCCCGGACTCAGTTTTCTCGTCCTGGGGTAAAAAGCGGTCCCCCGACGGTTTCTTCCCTTTGCTCCGTATTGGTCATAAGTCTTTCGATCTTCGGGGTCTCGTGCTCCGAGGACTTCAACCCACACTCCTGGCATGCTCCCTGACACGTTTTCCGGAGGTATAGGTCGGGAAGCGAGCTCGTTGGAGGGAGAACTGTGGTGCGACCCAAAACGGTCCAAAAGATGGCCGAAGCTTCCAACGAGTGGCGAACGCTCGTCCGGTGTCAGAAACCACTGGAAATGCACTTGCAGCGAAGGAAACGGGCTGAGCTCGAGGACTTCCGGTGCTCGTCCCAAGAAAACGCGAGCGGGAATGCCCCGGACTCAGTTTTCTCGTCCTGGGGTAAAAAGCGGTCCCCCGACGGTTTCTTCCCTTTGCTCCGTATTGGTCATAAGTCTTTCGATCTTCGGGTCTCGTGCTCCGAGGACTTCAACCCACACTCCTGGCATGCTCCCTGACACGTTTCCCGGAGGTATAGGTCGGGAAGCCAGCTCGTTGGAGGGAGAACTGTGGTGCGACCCAAAACGGTCCAAAAGATGGCCGAAGCTTCCAACGAGTGGCGAACGCTCGTCCGGTGTCAGAAACCACTGGAAATGCACTTGCAGCGAAGGAAACGGGCTGAGCTCGAGGACTTCCGGTGCTCGTCCCAAGAAAACGCGAGCGGGAATGCCCCGGACTCAGTTTTCTCGTCCTGGGGTAAAAAGCGGTCCCCCGACGGTTTCTTCCCTTTGCTCCGTATTGGTCATAAGTCTTTCGATCTTCGGGTCTCGTGCTCCGAGGACTTCAACCCACACTCCTGGCATGCTCCCTGACACGTTTTCCGGAGGTATAGGTCGGGAAGCGAGCTCGTTGGAGGGAGAACTGTGGTGCGACCCAAAACGGTCCAAAAGATGGCCGAAGCTTCCAACGAGTGGCGAACGCTCGTCCGGTGTCAGAAACCACTGGAAATGCACTTGCAGCGAAGGAAACGGGCTGAGCTCGAGGACTTCCGGTTGCTCGTCCCAAGAAAACGCGAGCGGGAATGCCCCGGACTCAGTTTTCTCGTCCTGGGGTAAAAAGCGGTCCCCCCGACGGTTTCTTCCCCTTGCTCCGTATTGGTCATAAGTCTTTCGATCTTCGGGTCTCGTGCTCCGAGGACTTCAACCCACACTCCTGGCATGCTCCCTGACACGTTTTCCGGAGGTATAGGTCGGGAAGCCAGCTCGTTGGAGGGAGAACTGTGGTGCGACCCAAAACGGTCCAAAAGATGGCCGAAGGCTTCCAACGAGTGGCGAACGCTCGTCCGGTGTCAGAAACCACTTGGAAATGCACTTGCAGCGAAGGAAACGGGCTGAGCTCGAGGACTTCCGGTGCTCGTCCCAAGAAAACGCGAGCGGGAATGCCCGGACTCAGTTTTCTCGTCCAGGGGTAAAAAGCGGTCCCCCGACGGTTTCTTCCCTTTGCTCCGTATTGGTCATAAGTCTTTCGATCTTCGGGTCTCGTGCTCCGAGGACTTCAACCCACACTCCTGGCATGCTCCCTGACACGTTTCCCGGAGGTATAGGTCGGGAAGCCAGCTCGTTGGAGGGAGAACTGTGGTGCGACCCAAAACGGTCCAAAAGATGGCCGAAGCTTCCAACGAGTGGCGAACGCTCGTCCGGTGTCAGAAACCACTGGAAATGCACTTGCAGCGAAGGAAACGGGCTGAGCTCGAGGACTTCCGGTGCTCGTCCCAAGAAAACGCGAGCGGGAATGCCCCGGACTCAGTTTTCTCGTCCTGGGGTAAAAAGCGGTCCCCCGACGGTTTCTTCCCTTTGCTCCGTATTGGTCATAAGTCTTTCGATCTTCGGGTCTCGTGCTCCGAGGACTTCAACCCACACTCCTGGCATGCTCCCTGACACGTTTCCCGGAGGTATAGGTCGGGAAGCCAGCTCGTTGGAGGGAGAACTGTGGTGCGACCCAAAACGGTCCAAAAGATGGCCGAAGCTTCCAACGAGTGGCGAACGCTCGTCCGGTGTCAGAAACCACTGGAAATGCACTTGCAGCGAAGGAAACGGGCTGAGCTCGAGGACTTCCGGTGCTCGTCCCAAGAAAACGCGAGCGGGGAATGCCCCGGACTCAGTTTTCTCGTCCTGGGGTAAAAAGCGGTCCCCCGACGGTTTCTTCCCTTTGCTCCGTATTGTTCATAAGTCTTTCGATCTTCGGGTCTCGTGCTCCGAGGACTTCAACCCACACTCCTGGCATGCTCCCTGACACGTTTTCCGGAGGTATAGGTCGGGAAGCGAGCTCGTTGGAGGGAGAACTGTGGTTCGACCCAAAACGGTCCAAAAGATGGCCGAAGCTTCCAACGAGTGGCGAACGCTCGTCCGGTGTCAGAAACCACTGGAAATGCACTTGCAGCGAAGGAAACGGGCTGAGCTCGAGGACTTCCGGTGCTCGTCCCAAGAAAACGCGAGCGGGAATGCCCCGGACTCAGTTTTCTCGTCCTGGGGTAAAAAGCGGTCCCCCGACGGTTTCTTCCCTTTGCTCCGTATTGGTCATAAGTCTTTCGATCTTCGGGTCTCGTGCTCCGAGGACTTCAACCCACACTCCTGGCATGCTCCCTGACACGTTTTCCGGAGGTATAGGTCGGGAAGCGAGCTCGTTGGAGGGAGAACTGTGGTGCGACCCAAAACGGTCCAAAAGATGGCCGAAGCTTCCAACGAGTGGCGAACGCTCGTCCGGTGTCAGAAACCACTGGAAATGCACTTGCAGCGAAGGAAACGGGCTGAGCTCGAGGACTTTCGGTGCTCGTCCCAAGAAAACGCGAGCGGGAATGCCCCGGACTCAGTTTTCTCGTCCTGGGGTAAAAAGCGGTCCCCCGACGGTTTCTTCCCTTTGCTCCGTATTGGTCATAAGTCTTTCGATCTTCGGGTCTCGTGCTCCGAGGACTTCAACCCACACTCCTGGCATGCTCCCTGACACGTTTCCCGGAGGTATAGGTCGGGAAGCCAGCTCGTTGGAGGGAGAACTGTGGTGCGACCCAAAACGGTCCAAAAGATGGCCGAAGCTTCCAACGAGTGGCGAACGCTCGTCCGGTGTCAGAAACCACTGGAAATGCACTTGCAGCGAAGGAAACGGGCTGAGCTCGAGGACTTCCGGTGCTCGTCCCAAGAAAACGCGAGCGGGAATGCCCCGGACTCAGTTTTCTCGTCCTGGGGTAAAAAGCGGTCCCCCGACGGTTTCTTCCCTTTGCTCCGTATTGGTCATAAGTCTTTCGATCTTCGGGTCTCGTGCTCCGAGGACTTCAACCCACACTCCTGGCATGCTCCCTGACACGTTTTCCGGAGGTATAGGTCGGGAAGCGAGCTCGTTGGAGGGAGAACTGTGGTGCGACCCAAAACGGTCCAAAAGATGGCCGAAGCTTCCAACGAGTGGCGAACGCTCGTCCGGTGTCAGAAACCACTGGAAATGCACTTGCAGCGAAGGAAACGGGCTGAGCTCGAGGACTTCCGGTGCTCGTCCCAAGAAAACGCGAGCGGGAATGCCCCGGACTCAGTTTTCTCGTCCTGGGGTAAAAAGCGGTCCCCCGACGGTTTCTTCCCTTTGCTCCGTATTGGTCATAAGTCTTTCGATCTTCGGGTCTCGTGCTCCGAGGACTTCAACCCACACTCCTGGCATGCTCCCTGACACGTTTTCCGGAGGTATAGGTCGGGAAGCGAGCTCGTTGGAGGGAGAACTGTGGTGCGACCCAAAACGGTCCAAAAGATGGCCGAAGCTTCCAACGAGTGGCGAGCGCTCGTCCGGTGTCAGAAACCACTGGAAATGCACTTGCAGCGAAGGAAACGGGCTGAGCTCGAGGACTTCCGGTGCTCGTCCCAAGAAAACGCGAGCGGGAATGCCCCGGACTCAGTTTTCTCGTCCTGGGGTAAAAAGCGGTCCCCCGACGGTTTCTTCCCTTTGCTCCGTATTGGTCATAAGTCTTTCGATCTTCGGGTCTCGTGCTCCGAGGACTTCAACCCACACTCCTGGCATGCTCCCTGACACGTTTTCCGGAGGTATAGGTCGGGAAGCGAGCTCGTTGGAGGGAGAACTGTGGTGCGACCCAAAACGGTCCAAAAGATGGCCGAAGCTTCCAACGAGTGGCGAACACTCGTCCGGTGTCAGAAACCACTGGAAATGCACTTGCAGCGAAGGAAACGGGCTGAGCTCGAGGACTTCCGGTGCTCGTCCCAAGAAAACGCGAGCGGGAATGCCCCGGACTCAGTTTTCTCGTCCTTGGGTAAAAAGCGGTCCCCCGACGGTTTCTTCCCTTTGCTCCGTATCGGTCATAAGTCTTTCGATCTTCGGGTCTCGTGCTCCGAGGACTTCAACCCACACTCCTGGCATGCTCCCTGACACGTTTTCCGGAGGTATAGGTCGGGAAGCGAGCTCGTTGGAGGGAGAACTGTGGTTCGACCCAAAACGGTCCAAAAGATGGCCGAAGCTTCCAACGAGTGGCGAGCGCTCGTCCGGTGTCAGAAACCACTGGAAATGCACTTGCAGTGAAGGAAACGGGCTGAGCTCGAGGACTTCCGGTGCTCGTCCCAAGAAAACGCGAGCGGGAATGCCCCGGACTCAGTTTTCTCGTCCTGGGGTAAAAAGCGGTCCCCCGACGGTTTCTTCCCTTTGCTCCGTATTGGTCATAAGTCTTTCGATCTTCGGGTCTCGTGCTCCGAGGACTTCAACCCACACTCCTGGCATGCTCCCTGACACGTTTTCCGGAGGTATAGGTCGGGAAGCGAGCTCGTTGGAGGGAGAACTGTGGTGCGACCCAAAACGGTCCAAAAGATGGCCGAAGCTTCCAACGAGTGGCGAGCGCTCGTCCGGTGTCAGAAACCACTGGAAATGCACTTGCAGCGAAGGAAACGGGCTGAGCTCGAGGACTTCCGGTGCTCGTCCCAAGAAAACGCGAGCGGGAATGCCCCGGACTCAGTTTTCTCGTCCTGGGGTAAAAAGCGGTCCCCCGACGGTTTCTTCCCTTTGCTCCGTATTGGTCATAAGTCTTTCGATCTTCGGGTCTCGTGCTCCGAGGACTTCAACCCACACTCCTGGCATGCTCCCTGACACGTTTTCCGGAGGTATAGGTCGGGAAGCGAGCTCGTTGGAGGGAGAACTGTGGTGCGACCCAAAACGGTCCAAAAGATGGCCGAAGCTTCCAACGAGTGGCGAACACTCGTCCGGTGTCAGAAACCACTGGAAATGCACTTGCAGCGAAGGAAACGGGCTGAGCTCGAGGACTTCCGGTGCTCGTCCCAAGAAAACGCGAGCGGGAATGCCCCGGACTCAGTTTTCTCGTCCTTGGGTAAAAAGCGGTCCCCCGACGGTTTCTTCCCTTTGCTCCGTATCGGTCATAAGTCTTTCGATCTTCGGGTCTCGTGCTCCGAGGACTTCAACCCACACTCCTGGCATGCTCCCTGACACGTTTTCCGGAGGTATAGGTCGGGAAGCGAGCTCGTTGGAGGGAGAACTGTGGTTCGACCCAAAACGGTCCAAAAGATGGCCGAAGCTTCCAACGAGTGGCGAGCGCTCGTCCGGTGTCAGAAACCACTGGAAATGCACTTGCAGCGAAGGAAACGGGCTGAGCTCGAGGACTTCCGGTGCTCGTCCCAAGAAAACGCGAGCGGGAATGCCCCGGACTCAGTTTTCTCGTCCTGGGGTAAAAAGCGGTCCCCCGACGGTTTCTTCCCTTTGCTCCGTATTGGTCATAAGTCTTTCGATCTTCGGGTCTCGTGCTCCGAGGACTTCAACCCACACTCCTGGCATGCTCCCTGACACGTTTTCCGGAGGTATAGGTCGGGAAGCGAGCTCGTTGGAGGGAGAACTGTGGTGCGACCCAAAACGGTCCAAAAGATGGCCGAAGCTTCCAACGAGTGGCGAGCGCTCGTCCGGTGTCAGAAACCACTGGAAATGCACTTGCAGCGAAGAAAACGGGCTGAGCTCGAGGACTTCCGGTGCTCGTCCCAAGAAAACGCGAGCGGGAATGCCCCGGACTCAGTTTTCTCGTCCTGGGGTAAAAAGCGGTCCCCCGACGGTTTCTTCCCTTTGCTCCGTATTGGTCATAAGTCTTTCGATCTTCGGGTCTCGTGCTCCGAGGACTTCAACCCACACTCCTGGCATGCTCCCTGACACGTTTTCCGGAGGTATAGGTCGGGAAGCGAGCTCGTTGGAGGGAGAACTGTGGTGCGACCCAAAACGGTCCAAAAGATGGCCGAAGCTTCCAACGAGTGGCGAACGCTCGTCCGGTGTCAGAAACCACTGGAAATGCACTTGCAGCGAAGGAAACGGGCTGAGCTCGAGGACTTCCGGTGCTCGTCCCAAGAAAACGCGAGCGGGAATGCCCCGGACTCAGTTTTCTCGTCCTGGGGTAAAAAGCGGTCCCCCCGACGGTTTCTTCCCTTTGCTCCGTATTGGTCATAAGTCTTTCGATCTTCGGGTCTCGTGCTCCGAGGACTTCAACCCACACTCCTGGCATGCTCCCTGACACGTTTCCCGGAGGTATAGGTCGGGAAGCCAGCTCGTTGGAGGGAGAACTGTGGTGCGACCCAAAACGGTCCAAAAGATGGCCGAAGCTTCCAACGAGTGGCGAACGCTCGTCCGGTGTCAGAAACCACTGGAAATGCACTTGCAGCGAAGGAAACGGGCTGAGCTCGAGGACTTCCGGTGCTCGTCCCAAGAAAACGCGAGCGGGAATGCCCCGGACTCAACTTTCTCGTCCTGGGGTAAAAAGCGGTCCCCCGACGGTTTCTTCCCTTTGCTCCGTATTGGTCATAAGTCTTTCGATCTTCGGGTCTCGTGCTCCGAGGACTTCAACCCACACTCCTGGCATGCTCCCTGACACGTTTTCCGGAGGTATAGGTCGGGAAGCGAGCTCGTTGGAGGGAGAACTGTGGTGCGACCCAAAACGGTCCAAAAGATGGCCGAAGCTTCCAACGAGTGGCGAACGCTCGTCCGGTGTCAGAAACCACTGGAAATGCACTTGCAGCGAAGGAAACGGGCTGAGCTCGAGGACTTCCGGTGCTCGTCCCAAGAAAACGCGAGCGGGAATGCCCCGAACTCAGTTTTCTCGTCCTGGGGTAAAAAGCGGTCCCCCGACGGTTTCTTCCCTTTGCTCCGTATTGGTCATAAGTCTTTCGATCTTCGGGTCTCGTGCTCCGAGGACTTCAACCCACACTCCTGGCATGCTCCCTGACACGTTTTCCGGAGGTATAGGTCGGGAAGCGAGCTCGTTGGAGGGAGAACTGTGGTGCGACCCAAAACGGTCCAAAAGATGGCCGAAGCTTCCAACGAGTGGCGAACGCTCGTCCGGTGTCAGAAACCACTGGAAATGCACTTGCAGCGAAGGAAACGGGCTGAGCTCGAGGACTTCCGGTGCTCGTCCCAAGAAAACGCGAGCGGGAATGCCCCGGACTCAGTTTTCTCGTCCTGGGGTAAAAAGCGGTCCCCCGACGGTTTCTTCCCTTTGCTCCGTATTGGTCATAAGTCTTTCGATCTTCGGGTCTCGTGCTCCGAGGACTTCAACCCACACTCCTGGCATGCTCCCTGACACGTTTTCCGGAGGTATAGGTCGGGAAGCGAGCTCGTTGGAGGGAGAACTGTGGTGCGACCCAAAACGGTCCAAAAGATGGCCGAAGCTTCCAACGAGTGGCGAACGCTCGTCCGGTGTCAGAAACCACTGGAAATGCACTTGCAGCGAAGGAAACGGGCTGAGCTCGAGGACTTCCGGTGCTCGTCCCAAGAAAACGCGAGCGGGAATGCCCCGGACTCAGTTTTCTCGTCCTGGGGTAAAAAGCGGTCCCCCGACGGTTTCTTCCCTTTGCTCCGTATTGGTCATAAGTCTTTCGATCTTCGGGTCTCGTGCTCCGAGGACTTCAACCCACACTCCTGGCATGCTCCCTGACACGTTTTCCGGAGGTATAGGTCGGGAAGCGAGCTCGTTGGAGGGAGAACTGTGGTGCGACCCAAAACGGTCCAAAAGATGGCCGAAGCTTCCAACGAGTGGCGAACGCTCGTCCGGTGTCAGAAACCACTGGAAATGCACTTGCAGCGAAGGAAACGGGCTGAGCTCGAGGACTTCCGGTGCTCGTCCCAAGAAAACGCGAGCGGGAATGCCCCGGACTCAGTTTTCTCGTCCTGGGGTAAAAAGCGGTCCCCCGACGGTTTCTTCCCTTTGCTCCGTATTGGTCATAAGTCTTTCGATCTTCGGGTCTCGTGCTCCGAGGACTTCAACCCACACTCCTGGCATGCTCCCTGACACGTTTCCCGGAGGTATAGGTCGGGAAGCCAGCTCGTTGGAGGGAGAACTGTGGTGCGACCCAAAACGGTCCAAAAGATGGCCGAAGCTTCCAACGAGTGGCGAACGCTCGTCCGGTGTCAGAAACCACTGGAAATGCACTTGCAGTGAAGGAAACGGGCTGAGCTCGAGGACTTCCGGTGCTCGTCCCAAGAAAACGCGAGCGGGAATGCCCCGGACTCAGTTTTCTCGTCCTGGGGTAAAAAGCGGTCCCCCGACGGTTTCTTCCCTTTGCTCCGTATTGGTCATAAGTCTTTCGATCTTCGGGTCTCGTGCTCCGAGGACTTCAACCCACACTCCTGGCATGCTCCCTGACACGTTTTCCGGAGGTATAGGTCGGGAAGCGAGCTCGTTGGAGGGAGAACTGTGGTGCGACCCAAAACGGTCCAAAAGATGGCCGAAGCTTCCAACGAGTGGCGAACGCTCGTCCGGTGTCAGAAACCACTGGAAATGCACTTGCAGCGAAGGAAACGGGCTGAGCTCGAGGACTTCCGGTGCTCGTCCCAAGAAAACGCGAGCGGGAATGCCCCGGACTCAGTTTTCTCGTCCTGGGGTAAAAAGCGGTCCCCCGACGGTTTCTTCCCTTTGCTCCGTATTGGTCATAAGTCTTTCGATCTTCGGGTCTCGTGCTCCGAGGACTTCAACCCACACTCCTGGCATGCTCCCTGACACGTTTTCCGGAGGTATAGGTCGGGAAGCGAGCTCGTTGGAGGGAGAACTGTGGTGCGACCCAAAACGGTCCAAAAGATGGCCGAAGCTTCCAACGAGTGGCGAACGCTCGTCCGGTGTCAGAAACCACTGGAAATGCACTTGCAGCGAAGGAAACGGGCTGAGCTCGAGGACTTCCGGTGCTCGTCCCAAGAAAACGCGAGCGGGAATGCCCCGGACTCAGTTTTCTCGTCCTGGGGTAAAAAGCGGTCCACCGACGGTTTCTTCCCTTTGCTCCGTATTGGTCATAAGTCTTTCGATCTTCGGGTCTCGTGCTCCGAGGACTTCAACCCACACTCCTGGCATGCTCCCTGACACGTTTTCCGGAGATATAGGTCGGGAAGCGAGCTCGTTGGAGGGAGAACTGTGGTGCGACCCAAAACGGTCCAAAAGATGGCCGAAGCTTCCAACGAGTGGCGAACGCTCGTCCGGTGTCAGAAACCACTGGAAATGCACTTGCAGCGAAGGAAACGGGCTGAGCTCGAGGACTTCCGGTGCTCGTCCCAAGAAAACGCGAGCGGGAATGCCCCGGACTCAGTTTTCTCGTCCTGGGGTAAAAAGCGGTCCCCCGACGGTTTCTTCCCTTTGCTCCGTATTGGTCACAAGTCTTTCGATCTTCGGGTCTCGTGCTCCGAGGACTTCAACCCACACTCCTGGCATGCTCCCTGACACGTTTTCCGGAGGTATAGGTCGGGAAGCGAGCTCGTTGGAGGGAGAACTGTGGTGCGACCCAAAACGGTCCAAAAGATGGCCGAAGCTTCCAACGAGTGGCGAACGCTCGTCCGGTGTCAGAAACCACTGGAAATGCACTTGCAGCGAAGGAAACGGGCTGAGCTCGAGGACTTCCGGTGCTCGTCCCAAGAAAACGCGAGCGGGAATGCCCCGGACTCAGTTTTCTCGTCCTGGGGTAAAAAGCGGTCCCCCGACGGTTTCTTCCCTTTGCTCCGTATTGGTCATAAGTCTTTCGATCTTCGGGTCTCGTGCTCCGAGGACTTCAACCCACACTCCTGGCATGCTCCCTGACACGTTTTCCGGAGGTATAGGTCGGGAAGCGAGCTCGTTGGAGGGAGAACTGTGGTGCGACCCAAAACGGTCCAAAAGATGGCCGAAGCTTCCAACGAGTGGCGAACGCTCGTCCGGTGTCAGAAACCACTGGAAATGCACTTGCAGCGAAGGAAACGGGCTGAGCTCGAGGACTTCCGGTGCTCGTCCCAAGAAAACGCGAGCGGGAATGCCCCGGACTCAGTTTTCTCGTCCTGGGGTAAAAAGCGGTCCCCCGACGGTTTCTTCCCTTTGCTCCGTATTGGTCATAAGTCTTTCGATCTTCGGGTCTCGTGCTCCGAGGACTTCAACCCACACTCCTGGCATGCTCCCTGACACGTTTTCCGGAGGTATAGGTCGGGAAGCGAGCTCGTTGGAGGGAGAACTGTGGTGCGACCCAAAACGGTCCAAAAGATGGCCGAAGCTTCCAACGAGTGGCGAACGCTCGTCCGGTGTCAGAAACCACTGGAAATGCACTTGCAGCGAAGGAAACGGGCTGAGCTCGAGGACTTCCGGTGCTCGTCCCAAGAAAACGCGAGCGGGAATGCCCCGGACTCAGTTTTCTCGTCCTGGGGTAAAAAGCGGTCCCCCGACGGTTTCTTCCCTTTGCTCCGTATTGGTCATAAGTCTTTCGATCTTCGGGTCTCGTGCTCCGAGGACTTCAACCCACACTCCTGGCATGCTCCCTGACACGTTTTCCGGAGGTATAGGTCGGGAAGCGAGCTCGTTGGAGGGAGAACTGTGGTGCGACCCAAAACGGTCCAAAAGATGGCCGAAGCTTCCAACGAGTGGCGAACGCTCGTCCGGTGTCAGAAACCACTGGAAATGCACTTGCAGCGAAAGAAACGGGCTGAGCTCGAGGACTTCCGGTGCTCGTCCCAAGAAAACGCGAGCGGGAATGCCCCGGACTCAGTTTTCTCGTCCTGGGGTAAAAAGCGGTCCCCCGACGGTTTCTTCCCTTTGCTCCGTATTGGTCATAAGTCTTTCGATCTTCGGGTCTCGTGCTCCGAGGACTTCAACCCACACTCCTGGCATGCTCCCTGACACGTTTTCCGGAGGTATAGGTCGGGAAGCGAGCTCGTTGGAGGGAGAACTGTGGTGCGACCCAAAACGGTCCAAAAGATGGCCGAAGCTTCCAACGAGTGGCGAACGCTCGTCCGGTGTCAGAAACCACTGGAAATGCACTTGCAGCGAAGGAAACGGGCTGAGCTCGAGGACTTCCGGTGCTCGTCCCAAGAAAACGCGAGCGAAAATGCCCCGGACTCAGTTTTCTCGTCCTGGGGTAAAAAGCGGTCCCCCGACGGTTTCTTCCCTTTGCTCCGTATTGGTCATAAGTCTTTCGATCTTCGGGTCTCGTGCTCCGAGGACTTCAACCCACACTCCTGGCATGCTCCCTGACACGTTTTCCGGAGATATAGGTCGGGAAGCGAGCTCGTTGGAGGGAGAACTGTGGTGCGACCCAAAACGGTCCAAAAGATGGCCGAAGCTTCCAACGAGTGGCGAACGCTCGTCCGGTGTCAGAAACCACTGGAAATGCACTTGCAGCGAAAGAAACGGGCTGAGCTCGAGGACTTCCGGTGCTCGTCCCAAGAAAACGCGAGCGGGAATGCCCCGGACTCAGTTTTCTCGTCCTGGGGTAAAAAGCGGTCCCCCGACGGTTTCTTCCCTTTGCTCCGTATTGGTCATAAGTCTTTCGATCTTCGGGTCTCGTGCTCCGAGGACTTCAACCCACACTCCCGGCATGCTCCCTGACACGTTTTCCGGAGGTATAGGTCGGGAAGCGAGCTCGTTGGAGGGAGAACTGTGGTGCGACCCAAAACGGTCCAAAAGATGGCCGAAGCTTCCAACGAGTGGCGAACGCTCGTCCGGTGTCAGAAACCACTGGAAATGCACTTGCAGCGAAGGAAACGGGCTGAGCTCGAGGACTTCCGGTGCTCGTCCCAAGAAAACGCGAGCGGGAATGCCCCGGACTCAGTTTTCTCGTCCTGGGGTAAAAAGCGGTCCCCCGACGGTTTCTTCCCTTTGCTCCGTATTGGTCATAAGTCTTTCGATCTTTGGGTCTCGTGCTCCGAGGACTTCAACCCACACTCCCGGCATGCTCCCTGACACGTTTTCCGGAGGTATAGGTCGGGAAGCGAGCTCGTTGGAGGGAGAACTGTGGTGCGACCCAAAACGGTCCAAAAGATGGCCGAAGCTTCCAACGAGTGGCGAACGCTCGTCCGGTGTCAGAAACCACTGGAAATGCACTTGCAGCGAAGGAAACGGGCTGAGCTCGAGGACTTCCGGTGCTCGTCCCAAGAAAACGCGAGCGGGAATGCCCCGGACTCAGTTTTCTCGTCCTGGGGTAAAAAGCGGTCCCCCGACGGTTTCTTCCCTTTGCTCCGTATTGGTCATAAGTCTTTCGATCTTCGGGTCTCGTGCTCCGAGGACTTCAACCCACACTCCTGGCATGCTCCCTGACACGTTTTCCGGAGGTATAGGTCGGGAAGCGAGCTCGTTGGAGGGAGAACTGTGGTGCGACCCAAAACGGTCCAAAAGATGGCCGAAGCTTCCAACGAGTGGCGAACGCTCGTCCGGTGTCAGAAACCACTGGAAATGCACTTGCAGCGAAGGAAACGGGCTGAGCTCGAGGACTTCCGGTGCTCGTCCCAAGAAAACGCGAGCGGGAATGCCCCGGACTCAGTTTTCTCGTCCTGGGGTAAAAAGCGGTCCCCCGACGGTTTCTTCCCTTTGCTCCGTATTGGTCATAAGTCTTTCGATCTTCGGGTCTCGTGCTCCGAGGACTTCAACCCACACTCCTGGCATGCTCCCTGACACGTTTTCCGGAGGTATAGGTCGGGAAGCGAGCTCGTTGGAGGGAGAACTGTGGTGCGACCCAAAACGGTCCAAAAGATGGCCGAAGCTTCCAACGAGTGGCGAACGCTCGTCCGGTGTCAGAAACCACTGGAAATGCACTTGCAGCGAAGGAAACGGGCTGAGCTCGAGGACTTCCGGTGCTCGTCCCAAGAAAACGCGAGCGGGAATGCCCCGGACTCAGTTTTCTCGTCCTGGGGTAAAAAGTGGTCCCCCGACGGTTTCTTCCCTTTGCTCCGTATTGGTCATAAGTCTTTCGATCTTCGGGTCTCGTGCTCCGAGGACTTCAACCCACACTCCTGGCATGCTCCCTGACACGTTTTCCGGAGGTATAGGTCGGGAAGCGAGCTCGTTGGAGGGAGAACTGTGGTGCGACCCAAAACGGTCCAAAAGATGGCCGAAGCTTCCAACGAGTGGCGAACGCTCGTCCGGTGTCAGAAACCACTGGAAATGCACTTGCAGCGAAGGAAACGGGCTGAGCTCGAGGACTTCCGGTGCTCGTCCCAAGAAAACGCGAGCGGGAATGCCCCGGACTCAGTTTTCTCGTCCTGGGGTAAAAAGCGGTCCCCCGACGGTTTCTTCCCTTTGCTCCGTATTGGTCATAAGTCTTTCGATCTTCGGGTCTCGTGCTCCGAGGTCTTCAACCCACACTCTTGGCATGCTCCCTGACACGTTTTCCGGAGGTATAGGTCGGGAAGCGAGCTCGTTGGAGGGAGAACTGTGGTGCGACCCAAAACGGTCCAAAAGATGGCCGAAGCTTCCAACGAGTGGCGAACGCTCGTCCGGTGTCAGAAACCACTGGAAATGCACTTGCAGCGAAGGAAACGGGCTGAGCTCGAGGACGTCCGATGCTCGTCCCAAGAAAACGCGAGCGGGAATGCCCCGGACTCAGTTTTCTCGTCCTGGGGTAAAAAGCGGTCCCCCGACGGTTTCTTCCCTTTGCTCCGTATTGGTCATAAGTCTTTCGATCTTCGGGTCTCGTGCTCCGAGGACTTCAACCCACACTCCTGGCATGCTCCCTGACACGTTTTCCGGAGGTATAGGTCGGGAAGCGAGCTCGTTGGAGGGAGAACTGTGGTGCGACCCAAAACGGTCCAAAAGATGGCCGAAGCTTCCAACGAGTGGCGAACGCTCGTCCGGTGTCAGAAACCACTGGAAATGCACTTGCAGCGAAGGAAACGGGCTGAGCTCGAGAACTTCCGGTGCTCGTCCCAAGAAAACGCGAGCGGGAATGCCCCGGACTCAGTTTTCTCGTCCTGGGGTAAAAAGCGGTCCCCCGACGGTTTCTTCCCTTTGCTCCGTATTGGTCATAAGTCTTTCGATCTTCGGGTCTCGTGCTCCGAGGACTTCAACCCACACTCCTGGCATGCTCCCTGACACGTTTTCCGGAGGTATAGGTCGGGAAGCGAGCTCGTTGGAGGGAGAACTGTGGTGCGACCCAAAACGGTCCAAAAGATGGCCGAAGCTTCCAACGAGTGGCGAACGCTCGTCCGGTGTCAGAAACCACTGGAAATGCACTTGCAGCGAAGGAAACGGGCTGAGCTCGAGGACTTCCGGTGCTCGTCCCAAGAAAACGCGAGCGGGAATGCCCCGGACTCAGTTTTCTCGTCCTGGGGTAAAAAGCGGTCCCCCGACGGTTTCTTCCCTTTGCTCCGTATTGGTCATAAGTCTTTCGATCTTCGGGTCTCGTGCTCCGAGGACTTCAACCCACACTCCTGGCATGCTCCCTGACACGTTTTCCGGAGGTATAGGTCGGGAAGCGAGCTCGTTGGAGGGAGAACTGTGGTGCGACCCAAAACGGTCCAAAAGATGGCCGAAGCTTCCAACGAGTGGCGAACGCTCGTCCGGTGTCAGAAACCACTGGAAATGCACTTGCAGCGAAGGAAACGGGCTGAGCTCGAGGACTTCCGGTGCTCGTCCCAAGAAAACGCGAGCGGGAATGCCCCGGACTCAGTTTTCTCGTCCTGGGGTAAAAAGCGGTCCCCCGACGGTTTCTTCCCTTTGCTCCGTATTGGTCATAAGTCTTTCGATCTTCGGGTCTCGTGCTCCGAGGACTTCAACCCACACTCCTGGCATGCTCCCTGACACGTTTTCCGGAGGTATAGGTCGGGAAGCGAGCTCGTTGGAGGGAGAACTGTGGTGCGACCCAAAACGGTCCAAAAGATGGCCGAAGCTTCCAACGAGTGGCGAACGCTCGTCCGGTGTCAGAAACCACTGGAAATGCACTTGCAGCGAAAGAAACGGGCTGAGCTCGAGGACTTCCGGTGCTCGTCCCAAGAAAACGCGAGCGGGAATGCCCCGGACTCAGTTTTCTCGTCCTGGGGTAAAAAGCGGTCCCCCGACGGTTTCTTCCCTTTGCTCCGTATTGGTCATAAGTCTTTCGATCTTCGGGTCTCGTGCTCCGAGGACTTCAACCCACACTCCTGGCATGCTCCCTGACACGTTTTCCGGAGGTATAGGTCGGGAAGCGAGCTCGTTGGAGGGAGAACTGTGGTGCGACCCAAAACGGTCCAAAAGATGGCCGAAGCTTCCAACGAGTGGCGAACGCTCGTCCGGTGTCAGAAACCACTGGAAATGCACTTGCAGCGAAGGAAACGGGCTGAGCTCGAGGACTTCCGGTGCTCATCCCAAGAAAACGCGAGCGGGAATGCCCCGGACTCAGTTTTCTCGTCCTGGGGTAAAAAGCGGTCCCCCGACGGTTTCTTCCCTTTGCTCCGTATTGGTCATAAGTCTTTCGATCTTCGGGTCTCGTGCTCCGAGGACTTCAACCCACACTCCTGGCATGCTCCCTGACACGTTTTCCGGAGATATAGGTCGGGAAGCGAGCTCGTTGGAGGGAGAACTGTGGTGCGACCCAAAACGGTCCAAAAGATGGCCGAAGCTTCCAACGAGTGGCGAACGCTCGTCCGGTGTCAGAAACCACTGGAAATGCACTTGCAGCGAAGGAAACGGGCTGAGCTCGAGGACTTCCGGTGCTCGTCCCAAGAAAACGCGAGCGGGAATGCCCCGGACTCAGTTTTCTCGTCCTGGGGTAAAAAGCGGTCCCCCGACGGTTTCTTCCCTTTGCTCCGTATTGGTCATAAGTCTTTCGATCTTTGGGTCTCGTGCTCCGAGGACTTCAACCCACACTCCCGGCATGCTCCCTGACACGTTTTCCGGAGGTATAGGTCGGGAAGCGAGCTCGTTGGAGGGAGAACTGTGGTGCGACCCAAAACGGTCCAAAAGATGGCCGAAGCTTCCAACGAGTGGCGAACGCTCGTCCGGTGTCAGAAACCACTGGAAATGCACTTGCAGCGAAGGAAACGGGCTGAGCTCGAGGACTTCCGGTGCTCGTCCCAAGAAAACGCGAGCGGGAATGCCCCGGACTCAGTTTTCTCGTCCTGGGGTAAAAAGCGGTCCCCCGACGGTTTCTTCCCTTTGCTCCGTATTGGTCATAAGTCTTTCGATCTTTGGGTCTCGTGCTCCGAGGACTTCAACCCACACTCCCGGCATGCTCCCTGACACGTTTTCCGGAGGTATAGGTCGGGAAGCGAGCTCGTTGGAGGGAGAACTGTGGTGCGACCCAAAACGGTCCAAAAGATGGCCGAAGCTTCCAACGAGTGGCGAACGCTCGTCCGGTGTCAGAAACCACTGGAAATGCACTTGCAGCGAAGGAAACGGGCTGAGCTCGAGGACTTCCGGTGCTCGTCCCAAGAAAACGCGAGCGGGAATGCCCCGGACTCAGTTTTCTCGTCCTGGGGTAAAAAGCGGTCCCCCGACGGTTTCTTCCCTTTGCTCCGTATTGGTCATAAGTCTTTCGATCTTTGGGTCTCGTGCTCCGAGGACTTCAACCCACACTCCCGGCATGCTCCCTGACACGTTTTCCGGAGGTATAGGTCGGGAAGCGAGCTCGTTGGAGGGAGAACTGTGGTGCGACCCAAAACGGTCCAAAAGATGGCCGAAGCTTCCAACGAGTGGCGAACGCTCGTCCGGTGTCAGAAACCACTGGAAATGCACTTGCAGCGAAGGAAACGGGCTGAGCTCGAGGACTTCCGGTGCTCGTCCCAAGAAAACGCGAGCGGGAATGCCCCGGACTCAGTTTTCTCGTCCTGGGGTAAAAAGCGGTCCCCCGACGGTTTCTTCCCTTTGCTCCGTATTGGTCATAAGTCTTTCGATCTTCGGGTCTCGTGCTCCGAGGACTTCAACCCACACTCCTGGCATGCTCCCTGACACGTTTTCCGGAGGTATAGGTCGGGAAGCGAGCTCGTTGGAGGGAGAACTGTGGTGCGACCCAAAACGGTCCAAAAGATGGCCGAAGCTTCCAACGAGTGGCGAACGCTCGTCCGGTGTCAGAAACCACTGGAAATGCACTTGCAGCGAAGGAAACGGGCTGAGCTCGAGGACTTCCGGTGCTCGTCCCAAGAAAACGCGAGCGGGAATGCCCCGGACTCAGTTTTCTCGTCCTGGGGTAAAAAGCGGTCCCCCGACGGTTTCTTCCCTTTGCTCCGTATTGGTCATAAGTCTTTCGATCTTCGGGTCTCGTGCTCCGAGGACTTCAACCCACACTCCCGGCATGCTCCCTGACACGTTTTCCGGAGGTATAGGTCGGGAAGCGAGCTCGTTGGAGGGAGAACTGTGGTGCGACCCAAAACGGTCCAAAAGATGGCCGAAGCTTCCAACGAGTGGCGAACGCTCGTCCGGTGTCAGAAACCACTGGAAATGCACTTGCAGCGAAGGAAACGGGCTGAGCTCGAGGACTTCCGGTGCTCGTCCCAAGAAAACGCGAGCGGGAATGCCCCGGACTCAGTTTTCTCGTCCTGGGGTAAAAAGCGGTCCCCCGACGGTTTCTTCCCTTTGCTCCGTATTGGTCATAAGTCTTTCGATCTTCGGGTCTCGTGCTCCGAGGACTTCAACCCACACTCCCGGCATGCTCCCTGACACGTTTTCCGGAGGTATAGGTCGGGAAGCGAGCTCGTTGGAGGGAGAACTGTGGTGCGACCCAAAACGGTCCAAAAGATGGCCGAAGCTTCCAACGAGTGGCGAACGCTCGTCCGGTGTCAGAAACCACTGGAAATGCACTTGCAGCGAAGGAAACGGGCTGAGCTCGAGGACTTCCGGTGCTCTTCCCAAGAAAACGCGAGCGGGAATGCCCCGGACTCAGTTTTCTCGTCCTGGGGTAAAAAGCGGTCCCCCGACGGTTTCTTCCCTTTGCTCCGTATTGGTCATAAGTCTTTCGATCTTCAGGTCTCGTGCTCCGAGGACTTCAACCCAAACTCCTGGCATGCTCCCTGACACGTTTTCCGGAGGTATAGGTCGGGAAGCGAGCTCGTTGGAGGGAGAACTGTGGTGCGACCCAAAACGGTCCAAAAGATGGCCGAAGCTTCCAACGAGTGGCGAACGCTCGTCCGGTGTCAGAAACCACTGGAAATGCACTTGCAGCGAAGGAAACGGGCTGAGCTCGAGGACTTCCGGTGCTCGTCCCAAGAAAACGCGAGCGGGAATGCCCCGGACTCAGTTTTCTCGTCCTGGGGTAAAAAGCGGTCCCCCGACGGTTTCTTCCCTTTGCTCCGTATTGGTCATAAGTCTTTCGATCTTCGGGTCTCGTGCTCCGAGGACTTCAACCCACACTCCCGGCATGCTCCCTGACACGTTTTCCGGAGGTATAGGTCGGGAAGCGAGCTCGTTGGAGGGAGAACTGTGGTGCGACCCAAAACGGTCAAAAAGATGGCCGAAGCTTCCAACGAGTGGCGAACGCTCGTCCGGTGTCAGAAACCACTGGAAATGCACTTGCAGCGAAGGAAACGGGCTGAGCTCGAGGACTTCCGGTGCTCGTCCCAAGAAAACGCGAGCGGGAATGCCCCGGACTCAGTTTTCTCGTCCTGGGGTAAAAAGCGGTCCCCCGACGGTTTCTTCCCTTTGCTCCGTATTGGTCATAAGTCTTTCGATCTTCGGGTCTCGTGCTCCGAGGACTTCAACCCACACTCCTGGCATGCTCCCTGACACGTTTTCCGGAGGTATAGGTCGGGAAGCGAGCTCGTTGGAGGGAGAACTGTGGTGCGACCCAAAACGGTCCAAAAGATGGCCGAAGCTTCCAACGAGTGGCGAACGCTCGTCCGGTGTCAGAAACCACTGGAAATGCACTTGCAGCGAAGGAAACGGGCTGAGCTCGAGGACTTCCGGTGCTCGTCCCAAGAAAACGCGAGCGGGAATGCCCCGGACTCAGTTTTCTCGTCCTGGGGTAAAAAGCGGTCCCCCGACGGTTTCTTCCCTTTGCTCCGTATTGGTCATAAGTCTTTCGATCTTCGGGTCTCGTGCTCCGAGGACTTCAACCCACACTTCTGGCATGCTCCCTGACACGTTTTCCGGAGGTATAGGTCGGGAAGCGAGCTCGTTGGAGGGAGAACTGTGGTGCGACCCAAAACGGTCCAAAAGATGGCCGAAGCTTCCAACGAGTGGCGAACGCTCGTCCGGTGTCAGAAACCACTGGAAATGCACTTGCAGCGAAGGAAACGGGCTGAGCTCGAGGACTTCCGGTGCTCGTCCCAAGAAAACGCGAGCGGGAATGCCCCGGACTCAGTTTTCTCGTCCTGGGGTAAAAAGCGGTCCCCCGACGGTTTCTTCCCTTTGCTCCGTATTGGTCATAAGTCTTTCGATCTTCGGGTCTCGTGCTCCGAGGACTTCAACCCACACTCCTGGCATGCTCCCTGACACGTTTTCCGGAGGTATAGGTCGGGAAGCGAGCTCGTTGGAGGGAGAACTGTGGTGCGACCCAAAACGGTCCAAAAGATGGCCGAAGCTTCCAACGAGTGGCGAACGCTCGTCCGGTGTCAGAAACCACTGGAAATGCACTTGCAGCGAAGGAAACGGGCTGAGCTCGAGGACTTCCGGTGCTCGTCCCAAGAAAACGCGAGCGGGAATGCCCCGGACTCAGTTTTCTCGTCCTGGGGTAAAAAGCGGTCCCCCGACGGTTTCTTCCCTTTGCTCCGTATTGGTCATAAGTCTTTCGATCTTCGGGTCTCGTGCTCCGAGGACTTCAACCCACACTCCTGGCATGCTCCCTGACACGTTTTCCGGAGGTATAGGTCGGGAAGCGAGCTCGTTGGAGGGAGAACTGTGGTGCGACCCAAAACGGTCCAAAAGATGGCCGAAGCTTCCAACGAGTGGCGAACGCTCGTCCGGTGTCAGAAACCACTGGAAATGCACTTGCAGCGAAGGAAACGGGCTGAGCTCGAGGACTTCCGGTGCTCGTCCCAAGAAAACGCGAGCGGGAATGCCCCGGACTCAGTTTTCTCGTCCTGGGGTAAAAAGCGGTCCCCCGACGGTTTCTTCCCTTTGCTCCGTATTGGTCATAAGTCTTTCGATCTTCGGGTCTCGTGCTCCGAGGACTTCAACCCACACTCCTGGCATGCTCCCTGACACGTTTTCCGGAGGTATAGGTCGGGAAGCGAGCTCGTTGGAGGGAGAACTGTGGTGCGACCCAAAACGGTCCAAAAGATGGCCGAAGCTTCCAACGAGTGGCGAACGCTCGTCCGGTGTCAGAAACCACTGGAAATGCACTTGCAGCGAAGGAAACGGGCTGAGCTCGAGGACTTCCGGTGCTCGTCTCAAGAAAACGCGAGCAGGAATGCCCCGGACTCAGTTTTCTCGTCCTGGGGTAAAAAGCGGTCCCCCGACGGTTTCTTCCCTTTGCTCCGTATTGGTCATAAGTCTTTCGATCTTCGGGTCTCGTGCTCCGAGGACTTCAACCCACACTCCTGGCATGCTCCCTGACACGTTTTCCGGAGGTATAGGTCGGGAAGCGAGCTCGTTGGAGGGAGAACTGTGGTGCGAACCAAAACGGTCCAAAAGATGGCCGAAGCTTCCAACGAGTGGCGAACGCTCGTCCGGTGTCAGAAACCACTGGAAATGCACTTGCAGCGAAGGAAACGGGCTGAGCTCGAGGACTTCCGGTGCTCGTCCCAAGAAAACGCGAGCAGGAATGCCCCGGACTCAGTTTTCTCGTCCTGGGGTAAAAAGCGGTCCCCCGACGGTTTCTTCCCTTTGCTCCGTATTGGTCATAAGTCTTTCGATCTTCGGGTCTCGTGCTCCGAGGACTTCAACCCACACTCCTGGCATGCTCCCTGACACGTTTTCCGGAGGTATAGGTCGGGAAGCGAGCTCGTTGGAGGGAGAACTGTGGTGCGACCCAAAACGGTCCAAAAGATGGCCGAAGCTTCCAACGAGTGACGAACGCTCGTCCGGTGTCAGAAACCACTGGAAATGCACTTGCAGCGAAGGAAACGGGCTGAGCTCGAGGACTTCCGGTGCTCGTCCCAAGAAAACGCGAGCGGGAATGCCCCGGACTCAGTTTTCTCGTCCTGGGGTAAAAAGCGGTCCCCCGACGGTTTCTTCCCTTTGCTCCGTATTGGTCATAAGTCTTTCGATCTTCGGGTCTCGTGCTCCGAGGACTTCAACCCACACTCCTGGCATGCTCCCTGACACGTTTTCCGGAGGTATAGGTCGGGAAGCGAGCTCGTTGGAGGGAGAACTGTGGTGCGACCCAAAACGGTCCAAAAGATGGCCGAAGCTTCCAACGAGTGGCGAACGCTCGTCCGGTGTCAGAAACCACTGGAAATGCACTTGCAGCGAAGGAAACGGGCTGAGCTCGAGGACTTCCGGTGCTCGTCCCAAGAAAGCGCGAGCGGGAATGCCCCGGACTCAGTTTTCTCGTCCTGGGGTAAAAAGCGGTCCCCCGACGGTTTCTTCCCTTTGCTCCGTATTGGTCACAAGTCTTTCGATCTTCGGGTCTCGTGCTCCGAGGACTTCAACCCACACTCCTGGCATGCTCCCTGACACGTTTTCCGGAGGTATAGGTCGGGAAGCGAGCTCGTTGGAGGGAGAACTGTGGTGCGACCCAAAACGGTCCAAAAGATGGCCGAAGCTTCCAACGAGTGGCGAACGCTCGTCCGGTGTCAGAAACCACTGGAAATGCACTTGCAGCGAAGGAAACGGGCTGAGCTCGAGGACTTCCGGTGCTCGTCCCAAGAAAACGCGAGCGGGAATGCCCCGGACTCAGTTTTCTCGTCCTGGGGTAAAAAGCGGTCCCCCGACGGTTTCTTCCCTTTGCTCCGTATTGGTCATAAGTCTTTCGATCTTCGGGTCTCGTGCTCCGAGGACTTCAACCCACACTCCTGGCATGCTCCCTGACACGTTTTCCGGAGGTATAGGTCGGGAAGCGAGCTCGTTGGAGGGAGAACTGTGGTGCGACCCAAAACGGTCCAAAAGATGGCCGAAGCTTCCAACGAGTGGCGAACGCTCGTCCGGTGTCAGAAACCACTGGAAATGCACTTGCAGCGAAGGAAACGGGCTGAGCTCGAGGACTTCCGGTGCTCGTCCCAAGAAAACGCGAGCGGGAATGCCCCGGACTCAGTTTTCTCGTCCTGGGGTAAAAAGCGGTCCCCCGACGGTTTCTTCCCTTTGCTCCGTATTGGTCATAAGTCTTTCGATCTTCGGGTCTCGTGCTCCGAGGACTTCAACCCACACTCCTGGCATGCTCCCTGACACGTTTTCCGGAGGTATAGGTCGGGAAGCGAGCTCGTTGGAGGGAGAACTGTGGTGCGACCCAAAACGGTCCAAAAGATGGCCGAAGCTTCCAACGAGTGGCGAACGCTCGTCCGGTGTCAGAAACCACTGGAAATGCACTTGCAGCGAAGGAAACGGGCTGAGCTCGAGGACTTCCGGTGCTCGTCCCAAGAAAACGCGAGCGGGAATGCCCCGAACTCAGTTATCTCGTCCTGGGGTAAAAAGCGGTCCCCCGACGGTTTCTTCCCTTTGCTCCGTATTGGTCATAAGTCTTTCGATCTTCGGGTCTCGTGCTCCGAGGACTTCAACCCACACTCCTGGCATGCTCCCTGACACGTTTTCCGGAGGTATAGGTCGGGAAGCAAGCTCGTTGGAGGGAGAACTGTGGTGCGACCCAAAACGGTCCAAAAGATGGCCGAAGCTTCCAACGAGTGGCGAACGCTCGTCCGGTGTCAGAAACCACTGGAAATGCACTTGCAGCGAAGGAAACGGGCTGAGCTCGAGGACTTCCGGTGCTCGTCCCAAGAAAATGCGAGCGGGAATGCACCGGACTCAGTTTTCTCGTCCTGGGGTAAAAAGCGGTCCCCCGACGGTTTCTTCCCTTTGCTCCGTATTGGTCATAAGTCTTTGGATCTTCGGGTCTCGTGCTCCGAGGACTTCAACCCACACTCCTGGCATGCTCCCTGACACGTTTTCCGGAGGTATAGGTCGGGAGGCGAGCTCGTTGGAGGGAGAACTGTGGTGCGACCCAAAACGGTCCAAAAGATGGCCGAAGCTTCCAACGAGTGGCGAACGCTCGTCCGGTGTCAGAAACCACTGGAAATGCACTTGCAGCGAAGGAAACGGGCTGAGCTCGAGGACTTCCGGTGCTCGTCCCAAGAAAACGCGAGCGGGAATGCCCCGGACTCAGTTTTCTCGTCCTGGGGTAAAAAGCGGTCCCCCGACGGTTTCTTCCCTTTGCTCCGTATTGGTCATAAGTCTTTCGATCTTCGGGTCTCGTGCTCCGAGGACTTCAACCCACACTCCTGGCATGCTCCCTGACACGTTTTCCGGAGGTATAGGTCGGGAAGCGAGCTCGTTGGAGGGAGAACTGTGGTGCGACCCAAAACGGTCCAAAAGATGGCCGAAGCTTCCAACGAGTGGCGAACGCTCGTCCGGTGTCAGAAACCACTGGAAATGCACTTGCAGCGAAGGAAACGGGCTGAGCTCGAGGACTTCCGGTGCTCGTCCCAAGAAAACGCGAGCGGGAATGCCCCGGACTCAGTTTTCTCGTCCTGGGGTAAAAAGCGGTCCCCCGACGGTTTCTTCCCTTTGCTCCGTATTGGTCATAAGTCTTTCGATCTTCGGGTCTCGTGCTCCGAGGACTTCAACCCACACTCCTGGCATGCTCCCTGACACGTTTTCCGGAGGTATAGGTCGGGAAGCGAGCTCGTTGGAGGGAGAACTGTGGTGCGACCCAAAACGGTCCAAAAGATGGCCGAAGCTTCCAACGAGTGGCGAACGGTCGTCCGGTGTCAGAAACCACTGGAAATGCACTTGCAGCGAAGGAAACGGGCTGAGCTCGAGGACTTCCAGTGCTCGTCCCAAGAAAACGCGAGCGGGAATGCCCCGGACTCAGTTTTCTCGTCCTGGGGTAAAAAGCGGTCCCCCGACGGTTTCTTCCCTTTGCTCCGTATTGGTCATAAGTCTTTCGATCTTCGGGTCTCGTGCTCCGAGGACTTCAACCCACACTCCTGGCATGCTCCCTGACACGTTTTCCGGAGGTATAGGTCGGGAAGCGAGCTCGTTGGAGGGAGAACTGTGGTGCGACCCAAAACGGTCCAAAAGATGGCCGAAGCTTCCAACGAGTGGCGAACGGTCGTCCGGTGTCAGAAACCACTAGAAATGCACTTCTAGCGAAGGAAACGGGCTGAGCTCGAGGACTTCCGGTGCTCCTCCCAAGAAAACGCGAGCGGGAATGCCCCGGACTCAGTTTTCATGTCCTGGGGTAAAAAGCGGTCCCCCGACGGTTTCTTCCCTTTGCTCCGTATTGGTCATAAGTCTTTCGATCTTCGGGTCTCGTGCTCCGAGGACTTCAACCCACACTCCTGGCATGCTCCCTGACACGTTTTCCGGAGGTATAGGTCGGGAGGCGAGCTCGTTGGAGGGAGAACTGTGGTGCGACCCAAAACGGTCCAAAAGATGGCCGAAGCTTCCAACGAGTGGCGAACGCTCGTCCGGTGTCAGAAACCACTGGAAATGCACTTGCAGCGAAGGAAACAGGCTGAGCTCGAGGACTTCCGGTGCTCGTCCCAAGAAAACGCGAGCGGGAATGCCCCGGACTCAGTTTTCTCGTCCTGGGGTAAAAAGCGGTCCCCCGACGGTTTCTTCCCTTTGCTCCGTATTGGTCATAAGTCTTTCGATCTTCGGGTCTCGTGCTCCGAGGACTTCAACCCACACTCCTGGCATGCTCCCTGACACGTTTTCCGGAGGTATAGGTCGGGAAGCGAGCTCGTTGGAGGGAGAACTGTGGTGCGACCCAAAACGGTCCAAAAGATGGCCGAAGCTTCCAACGAGTGGCGAACGCTCGTCCGGTGTCAGAAACCACTGGAAATGCACTTGCAGCGAAGGAAACGGGCTGAGCTCGAGGACTTCCGGTGCTCGTCCCAAGAAAACGCGAGCGGGAATGCCCCGGACTCAGTTTTCTCGTCCTGGGGTAAAAAGCGGTCCCCCGACGGTTTCTTCCCTTTGCTCCGTATTGGTCATAAGTCTTTCGATCTTCGGGTCTCGTGCTCCGAGGACTTCAACCCACACTCCTGGCATGCTCCCTGACACGTTTTCCGGAGGTATAGGTCGGGAAGCGAGCTCGTTGGAGGGAGAACTGTGGTGCGACCCAAAACGGTCCAAAAGATGGCCGAAGCTTCCAACGAGTGGCGAACGGTCGTCCGGTGTCAGAAACCACTGGAAATGCACTTGCAGCGAAGGAAACGGGCTGAGCTCGAGGACTTCCAGTGCTCGTCCCAAGAAAACGCGAGCGGGAATGCCCCGGACTCAGTTTTCTCGTCCTGGGGTAAAAAGCGGTCCCCCGACGGTTTCTTCCCTTTGCTCCGTATTGGTCATAAGTCTTTCGATCTTCGGGTCTCGTGCTCCGAGGACTTCAACCCACACTCCTGGCATGCTCCCTAACACGTTTTCCGGAGGTATAGGTCGGGAAGCGAGCTCGTTGGAGGGAGAACTGTGGTGCGACCCAAAACGGTCCAAAAGATGGCCGAAGCTTCCAACGAGTGGCGAACGGTCGTCCGGTGTCAGAAACCACTGGAAATGCACTTGTAGCGAAGGAAACGGGCTGAGCTCGAGGACTTCCGGTGCTCGTCCCAAGAAAACGCGAGCGGGAATGCCCCGGACTCAGTTTTCATGTCCTGGGGTAAAAAGCGGTCCCCCGACGGTTTCTTCCCTTTGCTCCGTATTGGTCATAAGTCTTTCGATCTTCGGGTCTCGTGCTCCGAGGACTTCAACCCACACTCCTGGCATGCTCCCTGACACGTTTTCCGGAGGTATAGGTCGGGAAGCGAGCTCGTTGGAGGGAGAACTGTGGTGCGACCCAAAACGGTGCAAAAGATGGCCGAAGCTTCCAACGAGTGGCGAACGCTCGTCCGGTGTCAGAAACCACTGGAAATGCACTTGCAGCGAAGGAAACGGGCTGAGCTCGAGGACTTCCGGTGCTCGTCCCAAGAAAACGCGAGCGGGAATGCCCCGGACTCAGTTTTCTCGTCCTGGGGTAAAAAGCGGTCCCCCGACGGTTTCTTCCCTTTGCTCCGTATTGGTCATAAGTCTTTCGATCTTCGGGTCTCGTGCTCCGAGGACTTCAACCCACACTCCTGGCATGCTCCCTGACACGTTTTCCGGAGGTATAGGTCGGGAAGCGAGCTCGTTGGAGGGAGAACTGTGGTGCGACCCAAAACGGTGCAAAAGATGGCCGAAGCTTCCAACGAGTGGCGAACGCTCGTCCGGTGTCAGAAACCACTGGAAATGCACTTGCAGCGAAGGAAACGGGCTGAGCTCGAGGACTTCCGGTGCTCGTCCCAAGAAAACGCGAGCGGGAATGCCCCGGACTCAGTTTTCTCGTCCTGGGGTAAAAAGCGGTCCCCCGACGGTTTCTTCCCTTTGCTCCGTATTGGTCATAAGTCTTTCGATCTTCGGGTCTCGTGCTCCGAGGACTTCAACCCACACTCCTGGCATGCTCCCTGACACGTTTTCCGGAGGTATAGGTCGGGAAGCGAGCTCGTTGGAGGGAGAACTGTGGTGCGACCCAAAACGGTCCAAAAGATGGCCGAAGCTTCCAACGAGTGGCGAACGCTCGTCCGGTGTCAGAAACCACTGGAAATGCACTTGCAGCGAAGGAAACGGGCTGAGCTCGAGGACTTCCGGTGCTCGTCCCAAGAAAACGCGAGCGGGAATGCACCGGACTCAGTTTTCTCGTCCTGGGGTAAAAAGCGGTCCCCCGACGGTTTCTTCCCTTTGCTCCGTATTGGTCATAAGTCTTTCGATCTTCGGGTCTCGTGCTCCGAGGACTTCAACCCACACTCCCGGCATGCTCCCTGACACGTTTTCCGGAGGTATAGGTCGGGAAGCGAGCTCGTTGGAGGGAGAACTGTGGTGCGACCCAAAACGGTCCAAAAGATGGCCGAAGCTTCCAACGAGTGGCGAACGCTCGTCCGGTGTCAGAAACCACTGGAAATGCACTTGCAGCGAAGGAAACGGGCTGAGCTCGAGGACTTCCGGTGCTCGTCCCAAGAAAACGCGAGCGGGAATGCCCCGGACTCAGTTTTCTCGTCCTGGGGTAAAAAGCGGTCCCCCGACGGTTTCTTCCCTTTGCTCCGTATTGGTCATAAGTCTTTCGATCTTCGGGTCTCGTGCTCCGAGGACTTCAACCCACACTCCCGGCATGCTCCCTGGCACGTTTTCCGGAGGTATAGGTCGGGAAGCGAGCTCGTTGGAGGGAGAACTGTGGTGCGACCCAAAACGGTCCAAAAGATGGCCGAAGCTTCCAACGAGTGGCGAACGCTCGTCCGGTGTCAGAAACCACTGGAAATGCACTTGCAGCGAAGGAAACGGGCTGAGCTCGAGGACTTCCGGTGCTCGTCCCAAGAAAACGCGAGCGGGAATGCCCCGGACTCAGTTTTCTCGTCCTGGGGTAAAAAGCGGTCCCCCGACGGTTTCTTCCCTTTGCTCCGTATTGGTCATAAGTCTTTCGATCTTCGGGTCTCGTGCTCCGAGGACTTCAACCCACACTCCTGGCATGCTCCCTGACACGTTTTCCGGAGGTATAGGTCGGGAAGCGAGCTCGTTGGAGGGAGAACTGTGGTGCGACCCAAAACGGTCCAAAAGATGGCCGTAGCTTCCAACGAGTGGCGAACGCTCGTCCGGTGTCAGAAACCACTGGAAATGCACTTGCAGCGAAGGAAACGGGCTGAGCTCGAGGACTTCCGGTGCTCGTCCCAAGAAAACGCGAGCGGGAATGCCCCGGACTCAGTTTTCTCGTCCTGGGGTAAAAAGCGGTCCCCCGACGGTTTCTTCCCTTTGCTCCGTATTGGTCATAAGTCTTTCGATCTTCGGGTCTCGTGCTCCGAGGACTTCAACCCACACTCCTGGCATGCTCCCTGACACGTTTTCCGGAGGTATAGGTCGGGAAGCGAGCTCGTTAAAGGGAGAACTGTGGTGCGACCCAAAACGGTCCAAAAGATGGCCGAAGCTTCCAACGAGTGGCGAACGCTCGTCCGGTGTCAGAAACCACTGGAAATGCACTTGCAGCGAAGGAAACGGGCTGAGCTCGAGGACTTCCGGTGCTCGTCCCAAGAAAACGCGAGCGGGAATGCCCCGGACTCAGTTTTCTCGTCCTGGGGTAAAAAGCGGTCCCCCGACGGTTTCTTCCCTTTGCTCCGTATTGGTCATAAGTCTTTCGATCTTCGGGTCTCGTGCTCCGAGGACTTCAACCCACACTCCTGGCATGCTCCCTGACACGTTTTCCGGAGGTATAGGTCGGGAAGCGAGCTCGTTGGAGGGAGAACTGTGGTGCGACCCAAAACGGTCCAAAAGATGGCCGAAGCTTCCAACGAGTGGCGAACGCTCGTCCGGTGTCAGAAACCACTGGAAATGCACTTGCAGCGAAGGAAACGGGCTGAGCTCGAGGACTTCCGGTGCTCGTCCCAAGAAAACGCGAGCGGGAATGCCCCGGACTCAGTTTTCTCGTCCTGGGGTAAAAAGCGGTCCCCCGACGGTTTCTTCCCTTTGCTCCGTATTGGTCATAAGTCTTTCGATCTTCGGGTCTCGTGCTCCGAGGACTTCAACCCACACTCCTGGCATGCTCCCTGACACGTTTTCCGGAGGTATAGGTCGGGAAGCGAGCTCGTTGGAGGGAGAACTGTGGTGCGACCCAAAACGGTCCAAAAGATGGCCGAAGCTTCCAACGAGTGGCGAACGCTCGTCCGGTGTCAGAAACCACTGGAAATGCACTTGCAGCGAAGGAAACGGGCTGAGCTCGAGGACTTCCGGTGCTCGTCCCAAGAAAACGCGAGCGGGAATGCCCCGGACTCAGTTTTCTCGTCCTGGGGTAAAAAGCGGTCCCCCGACGGTTTCTTCCCTTTGCTCCGTATTGGTCATAAGTCTTTCGATCTTCGGGTCTCGTGCTCCGAGGACTTCAACCCACACTCCCGGCATGCTCCCTGACACGTTTTCCGGAGGTATAGGTCGGGAAGCGAGCTCGTTGGAGGGAGAACTGTGGTGCGACCCAAAACGGTCCAAAAGATGGCCGAAGCTTCCAACGAGTGGCGAACGCTCGTCCGGTGTCAGAAACCACTGGAAATGCACTTGCAGCGAAGGAAACGGGCTGAGCTCGAGGACTTCCGGTGCTCGTCCCAAGAAAACGCGAGCGGGAATGCCCCGGACTCAGTTTTCTCGTCCTGGGGTAAAAAGCGGTCCCCCGACGGTTTCTTCCCTTTGCTCCGTATTGGTCATAAGTCTTTCGATCTTCGGGTCTCGTGCTCCGAGGACTTCAACCCACACTCCCGGCATGCTCCCTGGCACGTTTTCCGGAGGTATAGGTCGGGAAGCGAGCTCGTTGGAGGGAGAACTGTGGTGCGACCCAAAACGGTCCAAAAGATGGCCGAAGCTTCCAACGAGTGGCGAACGCTTGTCCGGTGTCAGAAACCACTGGAAATGCACTTGCAGCGAAGGAAACGGGCTGAGCTCGAGGACTTCCGGTGCTCGTCCCAAGAAAACGCGAGCGGGAATGCCCCGGACTCAGTTTTCTCGTCCTGGGGTAAAAAGCGGTCCCCCGACGGTTTCTTCCCTTTGCTCCGTATTGGTCATAAGTCTTTCGATCTTCGGGTCTCGTGCTCCGAGGACTTCAACCCACACTCCCGGCATGCTCCCTGACACGTTTTCCGGAGGTATAGGTCGGGAAGCGAGCTCGTTGGAGGGAGAACTGTGGTGCGACCCAAAACGGTCCAAAAGATGGCCGAAGCTTCCAACGAGTGGCGAACGCTCGTCCGGTGTCAGAAACCACTGGAAATGCACTTGCAGCGAAGGAAACGGGCTGAGCTCGAGGACTTCCGGTGCTCGTCCCAAGAAAACGCGAGCGGGAATGCCCCGGACTCAGTTTTCTCGTCCTGGGGTAAAAAGCGGTCCCCCGACGGTTTCTTCCCTTTGCTCCGTATTGGTCATAAGTCTTTCGATCTTCGGGTCTCGTGCTCCGAGGACTTCAACCCACACTCCTGGCATGCTCCCTGACACGTTTTCCGGAGGTATAGGTCGGGAAGCGAGCTCGTTGGAGGGAGAACTGTGGTGCGACCCAAAACGGTCCAAAAGATGGCCGAAGCTTCCAACGAGTGGCGAACGCTCGTCCGGTGTCAGAAACCACTGGAAATGCACTTGCAGCGAAGGAAACGGGCTGAGCTCGAGGACTTCCGGTGCTCGTCCCAAGAAAACGCGAGCGGGAATGCCCCGGACTCAGTTTTCTCGTCCTGGGGTAAAAAGCGGTCCCCCGACGGTTTCTTCCCTTTGCTCCGTATTGGTCATAAGTCTTTCGATCTTCGGGTCTCGTGCTCCGAGGACTTCAACCCACACTCCTGGCATGCTCCCTGACACGTTTTCCGGAGGTATAGGTCGGGAAGCGAGCTCGTTGGAGGGAGAACTGTGGTGCGACCCAAAACGGTCCAAAAGATGGCCGAAGCTTCCAACGAGTGGCGAACGCTCGTCCGGTGTCAGAAACCACTGGAAATGCACTTGCAGCGAAGGAAACGGGCTGAGCTCGAGGACTTCCGGTGCTCGTCCCAAGAAAACGCGAGCGGGAATGCCCCGGACTCAGTTTTCTCGTCCTGGGGTAAAAAGCGGTCCCCCGACGGTTTCTTCCCTTTGCTCCGTATTGGTCATAAGTCTTTCGATCTTCGGGTCTCGTGCTCCGAGGACTTCAACCCACACTCCTGGCATGCTCCCTGACACGTTTTCCGGAGGTATAGGTCGGGAAGCGAGCTCGTTGGAGGGAGAACTGTGGTGCGACCCAAAACGGTCCAAAAGATGGCCGAAGCTTCCAACGAGTGGCGAACGCTCGACCGGTGTCAGAAACCACTGGAAATGCACTTGCAGCGAAGGAAACGGGCTGAGCTCGAGGACTTCCGGTGCTCGTCCCAAGAAAACGCGAGCGGGAATGCCCCGGACTCAGTTTTCTCGTCCTGGGGTAAAAAGCGGTCCCCCGACGGTTTCTTCCCTTTGCTCCGTATTGGTCATAAGTCTTTCGATCTTCGGGTCTCGTGCTCCGAGGACTTCAACCCACACTCCTGGCATGCTCCCTGACACGTTTTCCGGAGGTATAGGTCGGGAAGCGAGCTCGTTGGAGGGAGAACTGTGGTGCGACCCAAAACGGTCCAAAAGATGGCCGAAGCTTCCAACGAGTGGCGAACGCTCGTCCGGTGTCAGAAACCACTGGAAATGCACTTGCAGCGAAGGAAACGGGCTGAGCTCGAGGACTTCCGGTGCTCGTCCCAAGAAAACGCGAGCGGGAATGCCCCGGACTCAGTTTTCTCGTCCTGGGGTAAAAAGCGGTCCCCCGACGGTTTCTTCCCTTTGCTCCGTATTGGTCATAAGTCTTTCGATCTTCGGGTCTCGTGCTCCGAGGACTTCAACCCACACTCCTGGCATGCTCCCTGACACGTTTTCCGGAGGTATAGGTCGGGAAGCGAGCTCGTTGGAGGGAGAACTGTGGTGCGACCCAAAACGGTCCAAAAGATGGCCGAAGCTTCCAACGAGTGGCGAACGCTCGTCCGGTGTCAGAAACCACTCGAAATGCACTTGCAGCGAAGGAAACGGGCTGAGCTCGAGGACTTCCGGTGCTCGTCCCAAGAAAACGCGAGCGGGAATGCCCCGGACTCAGTTTTCTCGTCCTGGGGTAAAAAGCGGTCCCCCGACGGTTTCTTCCCTTTGCTCCGTATTGGTCATAAGTCTTTCGATCTTCGGGTCTCGTGCTCCGAGGACTTCAACCCACACTCCTGGCATGCTCCCTGACACGTTTTCCGGAGGTATAGGTCGGGAAGCGAGCTCGTTGGAGGGAGAACTGTGGTGCGACCCAAAACGGTCCAAAAGATGGCCGAAGCTTCCAACGAGTGGCGAACGCTCGTCCGGTGTCAGAAACCACTGGAAATGCACTTGCAGCGAAGGAAACGGGCTGAGCTCGAGGACTTCCGGTGCTCGTCCCAAGAAAATGCGAGCGGGAATGCCCCGGACTCAGTTTTCTCGTCCTGGGGTAAAAAGCGGTCCCCCGACGGTTTCTTCCCTTTGCTCCGTATTGGTCATAAGTCTTTCGATCTTCGGGTCTCGTGCTCCGAGGACTTCAACCCACACTCCTGGCATGCTCCCTGACACGTTTTCCGGAGGTATAGGTCGGGAAGCGAGCTCGTTGGAGGGAGAACTGTGGTGCGACCCAAAACGGTCCAAAAGATGGCCGAAGCTTCCAACGAGTGGCGAACGCTCGTCCGGTGTCAGAAACCACTGGAAATGCACTTGCAGCGAAGGAAACGGGCTGAGCTCGAGGACTTCCGGTGCTCGTCCCAAGAAAACGCGAGCGGGAATGCCCCGGACTCAGTTTTCTCGTCCTGGGGTAAAAAGCGGTCCCCCGACGGTTTCTTCCCTTTGCTCCGTATTGGTCATAAGTCTTTCGATCTTCGGGTCTCGTGCTCCGAGGACTTCAACCCACACTCCTGGCATGCTCCCTGACACGTTTTCCGGAGGTATAGGTCGGGAAGCGAGCTCGTTGGAGGGAGAACTGTGGTGCGACCCAAAACGGTCCAAAAGATGGCCGAAGCTTCCAACGAGTGGCGAACGCTCGTCCGGTGTCAGAAACCACTCGAAATGCACTTGCAGCGAAGGAAACGGGCTGAGCTCGAGGACTTCCGGTGCTCGTCCCAAGAAAACGCGAGCGGGAATGCCCCGGACTCAGTTTTCTCGTCCTGGGGTAAAAAGCGGTCCCCCGACGGTTTCTTCCCTTTGCTCCGTATTGGTCATAAGTCTTTCGATCTTCGGGTCTCGTGCTCCGAGGACTTCAACCCACACTCCTGGCATGCTCCCTGACACGTTTTCCGGAGGTATAGGTCGGGAAGCGAGCTCGTTGGAGGGAGAACTGTGGTGCGACCCAAAACGGTCCAAAAGATGGCCGAAGCTTCCAACGAGTGGCGAACGCTCGTCCGGTGTCAGAAACCACTGGAAATGCACTTGCAGCGAAGGAAACGGGCTGAGCTCGAGGACTTCCGGTGCTCGTCCCAAGAAAACGCGAGCGGGAATGCCCCGGACTCAGTTTTCTCGTCCTGGGGTAAAAAGCGGTCCCCCGACGGTTTCTTCCCTTTGCTCCGTATTGGTCATAAGTCTTTCGATCTTCGGGTCTCGTGCTCCGAGGACTTCAACCCACACTCCTGGCATGCTCCCTGACACGTTTTCCGGAGGTATAGGTCGGGAAGCGAGCTCGTTGGAGGGAGAACTGTGGTGCGACCCAAAACGGTCCAAAAGATGGCCGAAGCTTCCAACGAGTGGCGAACGCTCGTCCGGTGTCAGAAACCACTGGAAATGCACTTGCAGCGAAGGAAACGGGCTGAGCTCGAGGACTTCCGGTGCTCGTCCCAAGAAAACGCGAGCGGGAATGCCCCGGACTCAGTTTTCTCGTCCTGGGGTAAAAAGCGGTCCCCCGACGGTTTCTTCCCTTTGCTCCGTATTGGTCATAAGTCTTTCGATCTTCGGGTCTCGTGCTCCGAGGACTTCAACCCACACTCCTGGCATGCTCCCTGACACGTTTTCCGGAGGTATAGGTCGGGAAGCGAGCTCGTTGGAGGGAGAACTGTGGTGCGACCCAAAACGGTCCAAAAGATGGCCGAAGCTTCCAACGAGTGGCGAACGCTCGTCCGGTGTCAGAAACCACTGGAAATGCACTTGCAGCGAAGGAAACGGGCTGAGCTCGAGGACTTCCGGTGCTCGTCCCAAGAAAACGCGAGCGGGAATGCCCCGGACTCAGTTTTCTCGTCCTGGGGTAAAAAGCGGTCCCCCGACGGTTTCTTCCCTTTGCTCCGTATTGGTCATAAGTCTTTCGATCTTCGGGTCTCGTGCTCCGAGGACTTCAACCCACACTCCTGGCATGCTCCCTGACACGTTTTCCGGAGGTATAGGTCGGGAAGCGAGCTCGTTGGAGGGAGAACTGTGGTGCGACCCAAAACGGTCCAAAAGATGGCCGAAGCTTCCAACGAGTGGCGAACGCTCGTCCGGTGTCAGAAACCACTCGAAATGCACTTGCAGCGAAGGAAACGGGCTGAGCTCGAGGACTTCCGGTGCTCGTCCCAAGAAAACGCGAGCGGGAATGCCCCGGACTCAGTTTTCTCGTCCTGGGGTAAAAAGCGGTCCCCCGACGGTTTCTTCCCTTTGCTCCGTATTGGTCATAAGTCTTTCGATCTTCGGGTCTCGTGCTCCGAGGACTTCAACCCACACTCCTGGCATGCTCCCTGACACGTTTTCCGGAGGTATAGGTCGGGAAGCGAGCTCGTTGGAGGGAGAACTGTGGTGCGACCCAAAACGGTCCAAAAGATGGCCGAAGCTTCCAACGAGTGGCGAACGCTCGTCCGGTGTCAGAAACCACTGGAAATGCACTTGCAGCGAAGGAAACGGGCTGAGCTCGAGGACTTCCGGTGCTCGTCCCAAGAAAACGCGAGCGGGAATGCCCCGGACTCAGTTTTCTCGTCCTGGGGTAAAAAGCGGTCCCCCGACGGTTTCTTCCCTTTGCTCCGTATTGGTCATAAGTCTTTCGATCTTCGGGTCTCGTGCTCCGAGGACTTCAACCCACACTCCTGGCATGCTCCCTGACACGTTTTCCGGAGGTATAGGTCGGGAAGCGAGCTCGTTGGAGGGAGAACTGTGGTGCGACCCAAAACGGTCCAAAAGATGGCCGAAGCTTCCAACGAGTGGCGAACGCTCGTCCGGTGTCAGAAACCACTGGAAATGCACTTGCAGCGAAGGAAACGGGCTGAGCTCGAGGACTTCCGGTGCTCGTCCCAAGAAAACGCGAGCGGGAATGCCCCGGACTCAGTTTTCTCGTCCTGGGGTAAAAAGCGGTCCCCCGACGGTTTCTTCCCTTTGCTCCGTATTGGTCATAAGTCTTTCGATCTTCGGGTCTCGTGCTCCGAGGACTTCAACCCACACTCCTGGCATGCTCCCTGACACGTTTTCCGGAGGTATAGGTCGGGAAGCGAGCTCGTTGGAGGGAGAACTGTGGTACGACCCAAAACGGTCCAAAAGATGGCCGAAGCTTCCAACGAGTGGCGAACGCTCGTCCGGTGTCAGAAACCACTCGAAATGCACTTGCAGCGAAGGAAACGGGCTGAGCTCGAGGACTTCCGGTGCTCGTCCCAAGAAAACGCGAGCGGGAATGCCCCGGACTCAGTTTTCTCGTCCTGGGGTAAAAAGCGGTCCCCCGACGGTTTCTTCCCTTTGCTCCGTATTGGTCATAAGTCTTTCGATCTTCGGGTCTCGTGCTCCGAGGACTTCAACCCACACTCCTGGCATGCTCCCTGACACGTTTTCCGGAGGTATAGGTCGGGAAGCGAGCTCGTTGGAGGGAGAACTGTGGTGCGACCCAAAACGGTCCAAAAGATGGCCGAAGCTTCCAACGAGTGGCGAACGCTCGTCCGGTGTCAGAAACCACTGGAAATGCACTTGCAGCGAAGGAAACGGGCTGAGCTCGAGGACTTCCGGTGCTCGTCCCAAGAAAACGCGAGCGGGAATGCCCCGGACTCAGTTTTCTCGTCCTGGGGTAAAAAGCGGTCCCCCGACGGTTTCTTCCCTTTGCTCCGTATTGGTCATAAGTCTTTCGATCTTCGGGTCTCGTGCTCCGAGGACTTCAACCCACACTCCTGGCATGCTCCCTGACACGTTTTCCGGAGGTATAGGTCGGGAAGCGAGCTCGTTGGAGGGAGAACTGTGGTGCGACCCAAAACGGTCCAAAAGATGGCCGAAGCTTCCAACGAGTGGCGAACGCTCGTCCGGTGTCAGAAACCACTGGAAATGCACTTGCAGCGAAGGAAACGGGCTGAGCTCGAGGACTTCCGGTGCTCGTCCCAAGAAAACGCGAGCGGGAATGCCCCGGACTCAGTTTTCTCGTCCTGGGGTAAAAAGCGGTCCCCCGACGGTTTCTTCCCTTTGCTCCGTATTGGTCATAAGTCTTTCGATCTTCGGGTCTCGTGCTCCGAGGACTTCAACCCACACTCCTGGCATGCTCCCTGACACGTTTTCCGGAGGTATAGGTCGGGAAGCGAGCTCGTTGGAGGGAGAACTGTGGTGCGACCCAAAACGGTCCAAAAGATGGCCGAAGCTTCCAACGAGTGGCGAACGCTCGTCCGGTGTCAGAAACCACTCGAAATGCACTTGCAGCGAAGGAAACGGGCTGAGCTCGAGGACTTCCGGTGCTCGTCCCAAGAAAACGCGAGCGGGAATGCCCCGGACTCAGTTTTCTCGTCCTGGGGTAAAAAGCGGTCCCCCGACGGTTTCTTCCCTTTGCTCCGTATTGGTCATAAGTCTTTCGATCTTCGGGTCTCGTGCTCCGAGGACTTCAACCCACACTCCTGGCATGCTCCCTGACACGTTTTCCGGAGGTATAGGTCGGGAAGCGAGCTCGTTGGAGGGAGAACTGTGGTGCGACCCAAAACGGTCCAAAAGATGGCCGAAGCTTCCAACGAGTGGCGAACGCTCGTCCGGTGTCAGAAACCACTGGAAATGCACTTGCAGCGAAGGAAACGGGCTGAGCTCGAGGACTTCCGGTGCTCGTCCCAAGAAAACGCGAGCGGGAATGCCCCGGACTCAGTTTTCTCGTCCTGGGGTAAAAAGCGGTCCCCCGACGGTTTCTTCCCTTTGCTCCGTATTGGTCATAAGTCTTTCGATCTTCGGGTCTCGTGCTCCGAGGACTTCAACCCACACTCCTGGCATGCTCCCTGACACGTTTTCCGGAGGTATAGGTCGGGAAGCGAGCTCGTTGGAGGGAGAACTGTGGTGCGACCCAAAACGGTCCAAAAGATGGCCGAAGCTTCCAACGAGTGGCGAACGCTCGTCCGGTGTCAGAAACCACTGGAAATGCACTTGCAGCGAAGGAAACGGGCTGAGCTCGAGGACTTCCGGTGCTCGTCCCAAGAAAACGCGAGCGGGAATGCCCCGGACTCAGTTTTCCTCGTCCTGGGGTAAAAAGCGGTCCCCCGACGGTTTCTTCCCTTTGCTCCGTATTGGTCATAAGTCTTTCGATCTTCGGGTCTCGTGCTCCGAGGACTTCAACCCACACTCCTGGCATGCTCCCTGACACGTTTTCCGGAGGTATAGGTCGGGAAGCGAGCTCGTTGGAGGGAGAACTGTGGTACGACCCAAAACGGTCCAAAAGATGGCCGAAGCTTCCAACGAGTGGCGAACGCTCGTCCGGTGTCAGAAACCACTCGAAATGCACTTGCAGCGAAGGAAACGGGCTGAGCTCGAGGACTTCCGGTGCTCGTCCCAAGAAAACGCGAGCGGGAATGCCCCGGACTCAGTTTTCTCGTCCTGGGGTAAAAAGCGGTCCCCCGACGGTTTCTTCCCTTTGCTCCGTATTGGTCATAAGTCTTTCGATCTTCGGGTCTCGTGCTCCGAGGACTTCAACCCACACTCCTGGCATGCTCCCTGACACGTTTTCCGGAGGTATAGGTCGGGAAGCGAGCTCGTTGGAGGGAGAACTGTGGTGCGACCCAAAACGGTCCAAAAGATGGCCGAAGCTTCCAACGAGTGGCGAACGCTCGTCCGGTGTCAGAAACCACTGGAAATGCACTTGCAGCGAAGGAAACGGGCTGAGCTCGAGGACTTCCGGTGCTCGTCCCAAGAAAACGCGAGCGGGAATGCCCCGGACTCAGTTTTCTCGTCCTGGGGTAAAAAGCGGTCCCCCGACGGTTTCTTCCCTTTGCTCCGTATTGGTCATAAGTCTTTCGATCTTCGGGTCTCGTGCTCCGAGGACTTCAACCCACACTCCTGGCATGCTCCCTGACACGTTTTCCGGAGGTATAGGTCGGGAAGCGAGCTCGTTGGAGGGAGAACTGTGGTGCGACCCAAAACGGTCCAAAAGATGGCCGAAGCTTCCAACGAGTGGCGAACGCTCGTCCGGTGTCAGAAACCACTGGAAATGCACTTGCAGCGAAGGAAACGGGCTGAGCTCGAGGACTTCCGGTGCTCGTCCCAAGAAAACGCGAGCGGGAATGCCCCGGACTCAGTTTTCTCGTCCTGGGGTAAAAAGCGGTCCCCCGACGGTTTCTTCCCTTTGCTCCGTATTGGTCATAAGTCTTTCGATCTTCGGGTCTCGTGCTCCGAGGACTTCAACCCACACTCCTGGCATGCTCCCTGACACGTTTTCCGGAGGTATAGGTCGGGAAGCGAGCTCGTTGGAGGGAGAACTGTGGTGCGACCCAAAACGGTCCAAAAGATGGCCGAAGCTTCCAACGAGTGGCGAACGCTCGTCCGGTGTCAGAAACCACTGGAAATGCACTTGCAGCGAAGGAAACGGGCTGAGCTCGAGGACTTCCGGTGCTCGTCCCAAGAAAACGCGAGCGGGAATGCCCCGGACTCAGTTTTCTCGTCCTGGGGTAAAAAGCGGTCCCCCGACGGTTTCTTCCCTTTGCTCCGTATTGGTCATAAGTCTTTCGATCTTCGGGTCTCGTGCTCCGAGGACTTCAACCCACACTCCTGGCATGCTCCCTGACACGTTTTCCGGAGGTATAGGTCGGGAAGCGAGCTCGTTGGAGGGAGAACTGTGGTGCGACCCAAAACGGTCCAAAAGATGGCCGAAGCTTCCAACGAGTGGCGAACGCTCGTCCGGTGTCAGAAACCACTGGAAACGCACTTGCAGCGAAGGAAACGGGCTGAGCTCGAGGACTTCCGGTGCTCGTCCCAAGAAAATGCGAGCGGGAATGCCCCGGACTCAGTTTTCTCGTCCTGGGGTAAAAAGCGGTCCCCCGACGGTTTCTTCCCTTTGCTCCGTATTGGTCATAAGTCTTTCGATCTTCGGGTCTCGTGCTCCGAGGACTTCAACCCACACTCCTGGCATGCTCCCTGACACGTTTTCCGGAGGTATAGGTCGGGAAGCGAGCTCGTTGGAGGGAGAACTGTGGTGCGACCCAAAACGGTCCAAAAGATGGCCGAAGCTTCCAACGAGTGGCGAACGCTCGTCCGGTGTCAGAAACCACTCGAAATGCACTTGCAGCGAAGGAAACGGGCTGAGCTCGAGGACTTCCGGTGCTCGTCCCAAGAAAACGCGAGCGGGAATGCCCCGGACTCAGTTTTCTCGTCCTGGGGTAAAAAGCGGTCCCCCCGACGGTTTCTTCCCTTTGCTCCGTATTGGTCATAAGTCTTTCGATCTTCGGGTCTCGTGCTCCGAGGACTTCAACCCACACTCCTGGCATGCTCCCTGACACGTTTTCCGGAGGTATAGGTCGGGAAGCGAGCTCGTTGGAGGGAGAACTGTGGTGCGACCCAAAACGGTCCAAAAGATGGCCGAAGCTTCCAACGAGTGGCGAACGCTCGTCCGGTGTCAGAAACCACTGGAAATGCACTTGCAGCGAAGGAAACGGGCTGAGCTCGAGGACTTCCGGTGCTCGTCCCAAGAAAACGCGAGCGGGAATGCCCCGGACTCAGTTTTCTCGTCCTGGGGTAAAAAGCGGTCCCCCGACGGTTTCTTCCCTTTGCTCCGTATTGGTCATAAGTCTTTCGATCTTCGGGTCTCGTGCTCCGAGGACTTCAACCCACACTCCTGGCATGCTCCCTGACACGTTTTCCGGAGGTATAGGTCGGGAAGCGAGCTCGTTGGAGGGAGAACTGTGGTGCGACCCAAAACGGTCCAAAAGATGGCCGAAGCTTCCAACGAGTGGCGAACGCTCGTCCGGTGTCAGAAACCACTGGAAATGCACTTGCAGCGAAGGAAACGGGCTGAGCTCGAGGACTTCCGGTGCTCGTCCCAAGAAAACGCGAGCGGGAATGCCCCGGACTCAGTTTTCTCGTCCTGGGGTAAAAAGCGGTCCCCCGACGGTTTCTTCCCTTTGCTCCGTATTGGTCATAAGTCTTTCGATCTTCGGGTCTCGTGCTCCGAGGACTTCAACCCACACTCCTGGCATGCTCCCTGACACGTTTTCCGGAGGTATAGGTCGGGAAGCGAGCTCGTTGGAGGGAGAACTGTGGTGCGACCCAAAACGGTCCAAAAGATGGCCGAAGCTTCCAACGAGTGGCGAACGCTCGTCCGGTGTCAGAAACCACTGGAAATGCACTTGCAGCGAAGGAAACGGGCTGAGCTCGAGGACTTCCGGTGCTCGTCCCAAGAAAACGCGAGCGGGAATGCCCCGGACTCAGTTTTCTCGTCCTGGGGTAAAAAGCGGTCCCCCGACGGTTTCTTCCCTTTGCTCCGTATTGGTCATAAGTCTTTCGATCTTCGGGTCTCGTGCTCCGAGGACTTCAACCCACACTCCTGGCATGCTCCCTGACACGTTTTCCGGAGGTATAGGTCGGGAAGCGAGCTCGTTGGAGGGAGAACTGTGGTGCGACCCAAAACGGTCCAAAAGATGGCCGAAGCTTCCAACGAGTGGCGAACGCTCGTCCGGTGTCAGAAACCACTGGAAATGCACTTGCAGCGAAGGAAACGGGCTGAGCTCGAGGACTTCCGGTGCTCGTCCCAAGAAAACGCGAGCGGGAATGCCCCGGACTCAGTTTTCTCGTCCTGGGGTAAAAAGCGGTCCCCCGACGGTTTCTTCCCTTTGCTCCGTATTGGTCATAAGTCTTTCGATCTTCGGGTCTCGTGCTCCGAGGACTTCAACCCACACTCCTGGCATGCTCCCTGACACGTTTTCCGGAGGTATAGTTCGGGAAGCGAGCTCGTTGGAGGGAGAACTGTGGTGCGACCCAAAACGGTCCAAAAGATGGCCGAAGCTTCCAACGAGTGGCGAACGCTCGTCCGGTGTCAGAAACCACTGGAAATGCACTTGCAGCGAAGGAAACGGGCTGAGCTCGAGGACTTCCGGTGCTCGTCCCAAGAAAACGCGAGCGGGAATGCCCCGGACTCAGTTTTCTCGTCCTGGGGTAAAAAGCGGTCCCCCGACGGTTTCTTCCCTTTGCTCCGTATTGGTCATAAGTCTTTCGATCTTCGGGTCTCGTGCTCCGAGGACTTCAACCCACACTCCTGGCATGCTCCCTGACACGTTTTCCGGAGGTATAGGTCGGGAAGCGAGCTCGTTGGAGGGAGAACTGTGGTGCGACCCAAAACGGTCCAAAAGATGGCCGAAGCTTCCAACGAGTGGCGAACGCTCGTCCGGTGTCAGAAACCACTGGAAATGCACTTGCAGCGAAGGAAACGGGCTGAGCTCGAGGACTTCCGGTGCTCGTCCCAAGAAAACGCGAGCGGGAATGCCCCGGACTCAGTTTTCTCGTCCTGGGGTAAAAAGCGGTCCCCCGACGGTTTCTTCCCTTTGCTCCGTATTGGTCATAAGTCTTTCGATCTTCGGGTCTCGTGCTCCGAGGACTTCAACCCACACTCCTGGCATGCTCCCTGACACGTTTTCCGGAGGTATAGGTCGGGAAGCGAGCTCGTTGGAGGGAGAACTGTGGTGCGACCCAAAACGGTCCAAAAGATGGCCGAAGCTTCCAACGAGTGGCGAACGCTCGTCCGGTGTCAGAAACCACTGGAAATGCACTTGCAGCGAAGGAAACGGGCTGAGCTCGAGGACTTCCGGTGCTCGTCCCAAGAAAACGCGAGCAGGAATGCCCCGGACTCAGTTTTCTCGTCCTGGGGTAAAAAGCGGTCCCCCGACGGTTTCTTCCCTTTGCTCCGTATTGGTCATAAGTCTTTCGATCTTCGGGTCTCGTGCTCCGAGGACTTCAACCCACACTCCTGGCATGCTCCCTGACACGTTTTCCGGAGGTATAGGTCGTGAAGCGAGCTCGTTGGAGGGAGAACTGTGGTGCGACCCAAAACGGTCCAAAAGATGGCCGAAGCTTCCAACGAGTGGCGAACGCTCGTCCGGTGTCAGAAACCACTGGAAACGCACTTGCAGCGAAGGAAACGGGCTGAGCTCGAGGACTTCCGGTGCTCGTCCCAAGAAAACGCGAGCGGGAATGCCCCGGACTCAGTTTTCTCGTCCTGGGGTAAAAAGCGGTCCCCCGACGGTTTCTTCCCTTTGCTCCGTATTGGTCATAAGTCTTTCGATCTTCGGGTCTCGTGCTCCGAGGACTTCAACCCACACTCCTGGCATGCTCCCTGACACGTTTTCCGGAGGTATAGGTCGGGAAGCGAGCTCGTTGGAGGGAGAACTGTGGTGCGACCCAAAACGGTCCAAAAGATGGCCGAAGCTTCCAACGAGTGGCGAACGCTCGTCCGGTGTCAGAAACCACTGGAAACGCACTTGCAGCGAAGGAAACGGGCTGAGCTCGAGGACTTCCGGTGCTCGTCCCAAGAAAACGCGAGCGGGAATGCCCCGGACTCAGTTTTCTCGTCCTGGGGTAAAAAGCGGTCCCCCGACGGTTTCTTCCCTTTGCTCCGTATTGGTCATAAGTCTTTCGATCTTCGGGTCTCGTGCTCCGAGGACTTCAACCCACACTCCTGGCATGCTCCCTGACACGTTTTCCGGAGGTATAGGTCGGGAAGCGAGCTCGTTGGAGGGAGAACTGTGGTGCGACCCAAAACGGTCCAAAAGATGGCCGAAGCTTCCAACGAGTGGCGAACGCTTGTCCGGTGTCAGAAACCACTGGAAATGCACTTGCAGCGAAGGAAACGGGCTGAGCTCGAGGACTTCCGGTGCTCGTCCCAAGAAAACGCGAGCGGGAATGCCCCGGACTCAGTTTTCTCGTCCTGGGGTAAAAAGCGGTCCCCCGACGGTTTCTTCCCTTTGCTCCGTATTGGTCATAAGTCTTTCGATCTTCGGGTCTCGTGCTCCGAGGACTTCAACCCACACTCCTGGCATGCTCCCTGACACGTTTTCCGGAGGTATAGGTCGGGAAGCGAGCTCGTTGGAGGGAGAACTGTGGTGCGACCCAAAACGGTCCAAAAGATGGCCGAAGCTTCCAACGAGTGGCGAACGCTCGTCCGGTGTCAGAAACCACTCGAAATGCACTTGCAGCGAAGGAAACGGGCTGAGCTCGAGGACTTCCGGTGCTCGTCCCAAGAAAACGCGAGCGGGAATGCCCCGGACTCAGTTTTCTCGTCCTGGGGTAAAAAGCGGTCCCCCGACGGTTTCTTCCCTTTGCTCCGTATTGGTCATAAGTCTTTCGATCTTCGGGTCTCGTGCTCCGAGGACTTCAACCCACACTCCTGGCATGCTCCCTGACACGTTTTCCGGAGGTATAGGTCGGGAAGCGAGCTCGTTGGAGGGAGAACTGTGGTGCGACCCAAAACGGTCCAAAAGATGGCCGAAGCTTCCAACGAGTGGCGAACGCTCGTCCGGTGTCAGAAACCACTGGAAATGCACTTGCAGCGAAGGAAACGGGCTGAGCTCGAGGACTTCCGGTGCTCGTCCCAAGAAAACGCGAGCGGGAATGCCCCGGACTCAGTTTTCTCGTCCTGGGGTAAAAAGCGGTCCCCCGACGGTTTCTTCCCTTTGCTCCGTATTGGTCATAAGTCTTTCGATCTTCGGGTCTCGTGCTCCGAGGACTTCAACCCACACTCCTGGCATGCTCCCTGACACGTTTTCCGGAGGTATAGGTCGGGAAGCGAGCTCGTTGGAGGGAGAACTGTGGTGCGACCCAAAACGGTCCAAAAGATGGCCGAAGCTTCCAACGAGTGGCGAACGCTCGTCCGGTGTCAGAAACCACTGGAAATGCACTTGCAGCGAAGGAAACGGGCTGAGCTCGAGGACTTCCGGTGCTCGTCCCAAGAAAACGCGAGCGGGAATGCCCCGGACTCAGTTTTCTCGTCCTGGGGTAAAAAGCGGTCCCCCGACGGTTTCTTCCCTTTGCTCCGTATTGGTCATAAGTCTTTCGATCTTCGGGTCTCGTGCTCCGAGGACTTCAACCCACACTCCTGGCATGCTCCCTGACACGTTTTCCGGAGGTATAGGTCGGGAAGCGAGCTCGTTGGAGGGAGAACTGTGGTGCGACCCAAAACGGTCCAAAAGATGGCCGAAGCTTCCAACGAGTGGCGAACGCTCGTCCGGTGTCAGAAACCACTGGAAATGCACTTGCAGCGAAGGAAACGGGCTGAGCTCGAGGACTTCCGGTGCTCGTCCCAAGAAAACGCGAGCGGGAATGCCCCGGACTCAGTTTTCTCGTCCTGGGGTAAAAAGCGGTCCCCCGACGGTTTCTTCCCTTTGCTCCGTATTGGTCATAAGTCTTTCGATCTTCGGGTCTCGTGCTCCGAGGACTTCAACCCACACTCCTGGCATGCTCCCTGACACGTTTTCCGGAGGTATAGGTCGGGAAGCGAGCTCGTTGGAGGGAGAACTGTGGTGCGACCCAAAACGGTCCAAAAGATGGCCGAAGCTTCCAACGAGTGGCGAACGCTCGTCCGGTGTCAGAAACCACTGGAAATGCACTTGCAGCGAAGGAAACGGGCTGAGCTCGAGGACTTCCGGTGCTCGTCCCAAGAAAACGCGAGCGGGAATGCCCCGGACTCAGTTTTCTCGTCCTGGGGTAAAAAGCGGTCCCCCGACGGTTTCTTCCCTTTGCTCCGTATTGGTCATAAGTCTTTCGATCTTCGGGTCTCGTGCTCCGAGGACTTCAACCCACACTCCTGGCATGCTCCCTGACACGTTTTCCGGAGGTATAGGTCGGGAAGCGAGCTCGTTGGAGGGAGAACTGTGGTGCGACCCAAAACGGTCCAAAAGATGGCCGAAGCTTCCAACGAGTGGCGAACGCTCGTCCGGTGTCAGAAACCACTCGAAATGCACTTGCAGCGAAGGAAACGGGCTGAGCTCGAGGACTTCCGGTGCTCGTCCCAAGAAAACGCGAGCGGGAATGCCCCGGACTCAGTTTTCTCGTCCTGGGGTAAAAAGCGGTCCCCCGACGGTTTCTTCCCTTTGCTCCGTATTGGTCATAAGTCTTTCGATCTTCGGGTCTCGTGCTCCGAGGACTTCAACCCACACTCCTGGCATGCTCCCTGACACGTTTTCCGGAGGTATAGGTCGGGAAGCGAGCTCGTTGGAGGGAGAACTGTGGTGCGACCCAAAACGGTCCAAAAGATGGCCGAAGCTTCCAACGAGTGGCGAACGCTCGTCCGGTGTCAGAAACCACTGGAAATGCACTTGCAGCGAAGGAAACGGGCTGAGCTCGAGGACTTCCGGTGCTCGTCCCAAGAAAACGCGAGCGGGAATGCCCCGGACTCAGTTTTCTCGTCCTGGGGTAAAAAGCGGTCCCCCGACGGTTTCTTCCCTTTGCTCCGTATTGGTCATAAGTCTTTCGATCTTCGGGTCTCGTGCTCCGAGGACTTCAACCCACACTCCTGGCATGCTCCCTGACACGTTTTCCGGAGGTATAGGTCGGGAAGCGAGCTCGTTGGAGGGAGAACTGTGGTGCGACCCAAAACGGTCCAAAAGATGGCCGAAGCTTCCAACGAGTGGCGAACGCTCGTCCGGTGTCAGAAACCACTGGAAATGCACTTGCAGCGAAGGAAACGGGCTGAGCTCGAGGACTTCCTGTGCTCGTCCCAAGAAAACGCGAGCGGGAATGCCCCGGACTCAGTTTTCTCGTCCTGGGGTAAAAAGCGGTCCCCCGACGGTTTCTTCCCTTTGCTCCGTATTGGTCATAAGTCTTTCGATCTTCGGGTCTCGTGCTCCGAGGACTTCAACCCACACTCCTGGCATGCTCCCTGACACGTTTTCCGGAGGTATAGGTCGGGAAGCGAGCTCGTTGGAGGGAGAACTGTGGTGCGACCCAAAACGGTCCAAAAGATGGCCGAAGCTTCCAACGAGTGGCGAACGCTCGTCCGGTGTCAGAAACCACTGGAAACGCACTTGCAGCGAAGGAAACGGGCTGAGCTCGAGGACTTCCGGTGCTCGTCCCAAGAAAACGCGAGCGGGAATGCCCCGGACTCAGTTTTCTCGTCCTGGGGTAAAAAGCGGTCCCCCGACGGTTTCTTCCCTTTGCTCCGTATTGGTCATAAGTCTTTCGATCTTCGGGTCTCGTGCTCCGAGGACTTCAACCCACACTCCTGGCATGCTCCCTGACACGTTTTCCGGAGGTATAGGTCGGGAAGCGAGCTCGTTGGAGGGAGAACTGTGGTGCGACCCAAAACGGTCCAAAAGATGACCGAAGCTTCCAACGAGTGGCGAACGCTCGTCCGGTGTCAGAAAACCACTGGAAATGCACTTGCAGCGAAGGAAACGGGCTGAGCTCGAGGACTTCCGGTGCTCGTCCCAAGAAAACGCGAGCGGGAATGCCCCGGACTCAGTTTTCTCGTCCTGGGGTAAAAAGCGGTCCCCCGACGGTTTCTTCCCTTTGCTCCGTATTGGTCATAAGTCTTTCGATCTTCGGGTCTCGTGCTCCGAGGACTTCAACCCACACTCCTGGCATGCTCCCTGACACGTTTTCCGGAGGTATAGGTCGTGAAGCGAGCTCGTTGGAGGGAGAACTGTGGTGCGACCCAAAACGGTCCAAAAGATGGCCGAAGCTTCCAACGAGTGGCGAACGCTCGTCCGGTGTCAGAAACCACTGGAAACGCACTTGCAGCGAAGGAAACGGGCTGAGCTCGAGGACTTCCGGTGCTCGTCCCAAGAAAACGCGAGCGGGAATGCCCCGGACTCAGTTTTCCTCGTCCTGGGGTAAAAAGCGGTCCCCCGACGGTTTCTTCCCTTTGCTCCGTATTGGTCATAAGTCTTTCGATCTTCGGGTCTCGTGCTCCGAGGACTTCAACCCACACTCCTGGCATGCTCCCTGACACGTTTTCCGGAGGTATAGGTCGGGAAGCGAGCTCGTTGGAGGGAGAACTGTGGTGCGACCCAAAACGGTCCAAAAGATGGCCGAAGCTTCCAACGAGTGGCGAACGCTCGTCCGGTGTCAGAAACCACTGGAAACGCACTTGCAGCGAAGGAAACGGGCTGAGCTCGAGGACTTCCGGTGCTCGTCCCAAGAAAACGCGAGCGGGAATGCCCCGGACTCAGTTTTCTCGTCCTGGGGTAAAAAGCGGTCCCCCCGACGGTTTCTTCCCTTTGCTCCGTATTGGTCATAAGTCTTTCGATCTTCGGGTCTCGTGCTCCGAGGACTTCAACCCACACTCCTGGCATGCTCCCTGACACGTTTTCCCGGAGGTATAGGTCGGGAAGCGAGCTCGTTGGAGGGAGAACTGTGGTGCGACCCAAAACGGTCCAAAAGATGGCCGAAGCTTCCAACGAGTGGCGAACGCTTGTCCGGTGTCAGAAACCACTGGAAATGCACTTGCAGCGAAGGAAACGGGCTGAGCTCGAGGACTTCCGGTGCTCGTCCCAAGAAAACGCGAGCGGGAATGCCCCGGACTCAGTTTTCTCGTCCTGGGGTAAAAAGCGGTCCCCCGACGGTTTCTTCCCTTTGCTCCGTATTGGTCATAAGTCTTTCGATCTTCGGGTCTCGTGCTCCGAGGACTTCAACCCACACTCCTGGCATGCTCCCAGACACGTTTTCCGGAGGTATAGGTCGGGAAGGGAGCTCGTTGGAGGGAGAACTGTGGTGCGACCCAAAACGGTCCAAAAGATGGCCGAAGCTTCCAACGAGTGGCGAACGCTCGTCCGGGTGTCAGAAACCACTGGAAATGCACTTGCAGCGAAGGAAACGGGCTGAGCTCGAGGACTTCCGGTGCTCGTCCCAAGAAAACGCGAGCGGGAATGCCCCGGACTCAGTTTTCTCGTCCTGGGGTAAAAAGCGGTCCCCCCGACGGTTTTCTTCCCTTTGCTCCGTATTGGTCATAAGTCTTTCGATCTTCGGGTCTCGTGCTCCGAGGACTTCAACCAACACTTCTGGCATGCTCCCTGACACGTTTTCCGGAGGTATAGGTCGGGAAGCGAGCTCGTTGGAGGGAGAACTGTGGTGCGACCCAAAACGGTCCAAAAGATGGCCCGAAGCTTCCAACGAGTGGCGAACGCTCGTCCGGTGTCAGAAACCACTGGAAATGCACTTGCAGCGAAGGAAACGGGCTGAGATCGAGGACTTCCGGTGCTCGTCCCAAGAAAACGCGAGCGGGAATGCCCCGGACTCAGTTTTCTCGTCCTGGGGTAAAAAGCGGTCCCCCCGACGGTTTTCTTCCCTTTGCTCCGTATTGGTCATAAGTCTTTCGATCTTCGGGTCTCGTGCTCCGAGGACTTCAACCCACACTTCTGGCATGCTCCCTGACACGTTTTCCGGAGGTATAGGTCGGGAAGCGAGCTCGTTGGAGGGAGAACTGTGGTGCGACCCAAAACGGTCCAAAAGATGGCCGAAGCTTCCAACGAGTGGCGAAACGCTCGTCCGGTGTCAGAAACCACTGGAAATGCACTTGCAGCGAAGGAAACGGGCTGAGCTCGAGGACTTCCGGTGCTCGTCCCAAGAAAACGCGAGCGGGAATGCCCCGGACTCAGTTTTCTCGTCCTGGGGTAAAAAAGCGGTCCCCCGACGGTTTCTTCCCTTTGCTCCGTATTGGTCATAAGTCTTTCGATCTTCGGGTCTCGTGCTCCGAGGACTTCAACCCACACTTCTGGCATGCTCCCCTGACACGTTTTCCGGAGGTATAGGTCGGGAAGCGAGCTCGTTGGAGGGAGAACTGTGGTGCGACCCAAAACGGTCCAAAAGATGGCCGAAGCTTCCAACGAGTGGCGAACGCTCGTCCGGTGTCAGAAACCACTGGAAATGCACTTGCAGCGAAGGAAACGGGCTGAGCTCGAGGACTTCCGGTGCTCGTCCCAAGAAAACGCGAGCGGGAATGCCCCGGACTCAGTTTTCTCGTCCTGGGGTAAAAAGCGGTCCCCCCGACGTTTCTTCCCTTTGCTCCGTATTGGTCATAAGTCTTTCGATCTTCGGGTCTCGTGCTCCGAGGACTTCAACTCACACTCCTGGCATGCTCCCTGACACGTTTTCCGGAGGTATAGGTCGGGAAGCGAGCTCGTTGGAGGGAGAACTGTGGTGCGACCCAAAACGGTCCAAAAAGATGGCCGAAGCTTCCAACGAGTGGCGAACGCTCGTCCGGTGTCAGAAACCACTGGAAATGCACTTGCAGCGAAGGAAACGGGCTGAGCTCGAGGACTTCGGGTGCTCGTCCCAAGAAAACGCGAGCGGGAATGCCCCGGACTCAGTTTTCTCGTCCTGGGGGTAAAAAGCGGTCCCCCCGACGGTTTCTTCCCTTTGCTCCGTATTGGTCATAAGTCTTTCGATCTTCGGGTCTCGTGCTCCGAGGACTTCAACCAACACTTTTGGCATGCTCCCTGACACGTTTTCCGGAGGTATAGGTCGGGAAGCGAGCTCGTTGGAGGGAGAACTGTGGTGCGACCCAAAACGGTCCAAAAGATGGCCCGAAGCTTCCAACGAGTGGCGAACGCTCGTCCCGGTGTCAGAAACCACTGGAAATGCACTTGCAGCGAAGGAAACGGGCTGAGCTCGAGGACTTCCGGTGCTCGTCCCAAGAAAACGCGAGCGGGAATGCCCCGGACTCAGTTTTCTCGTCCTGGGGTTAAAAAGCGGTCCCCCGACGGTTTCTTCCCTTTGCTCCGTATTGGTCATAAGTCTTTCGATCTTCGGGTCTCGTGCTCCGAGGACTTCAACCCACACTTCTGGCATGCTCCCTGACACGTTTTCCGGAGGTATAGGTCGGGAAGCGAGCTCGTTGGAGGGAGAACTGTGGTGCGACCCAAAACGGTCCAAAAGATGGCCGAAGCTTCCAACGAGTGGCGAACGCTCGTCCGGTGTCAGAAACCACTGGAAATGCACTTGCAGCGAAGGAAACGGGCTGAGCTCGAGGACTTCCGGTGCTCGTCCCAAGAAAACGCGAGCGGGAATGCCCCGGACTCAGTTTTCTCGTCCTGGGGTAAAAAGCGGTCCCCCGACGGTTTCTTCCCTTTGCTCCGAATTGGTCATAAGTCTTTCGATCTTCGGGTCTCGTGCTCCGAGGACTTCAACCCACACTCCTGGCATGCTCCCTGACACGTTTTCCGGAGGTATAGGTCGGGAAGCGAGCTCGTTGGAGGGAGAACTGTGGTGCGACCCAAAACGGTCCAAAAGATGGCCGAAAGCTTCCAACGAGTGGCGAACGCTCGTCCGGTGTCAGAAACCACTGGAAACGCACTTGCAGCGAAGGAAACGGGCTGAGCTCGAGGACTTCCGGTGCTCGTCCCAAGAAAACGCGAGCGGGAATGCCCCGGACTCAGTTTTCTCGTCCTGGGGTAAAAAGCGGTCCCCCGACGGTTTCTTCCCTTTGCTCCGTATTGGTCATAAGTCTTTCGATCTTCGGGTCTCGTGCTCCGAGGACTTCAACCCACACTCCTGGCATGCTCCCTGACACGTTTTTCCCGGAGGTATAGGTCGGGAAGCGAGCTCGTTGGAGGGAGAACTGTGGTGCGACCCAAAACGGTCCAAAAGATGGCCGAAGCTTCCAACGAGTGGCGAACGCTTGTCCGGTGTCAGAAACCACTGGAAATGCACTTGCAGCGAAGGAAACGGGCTGAGCTCGAGGACTTCCGGTGCTCGTCCCA
>NW_026123821.1:0-138960 GCF_025177605.1 Cucumis melo
AAAACGGTCCAAAAGATGGCCGAAGCTTCCAACGAGTGGCGAACGCTCGTCCGGTGTCAGAAACCACTGGAAATGCACTTGCAGCGAAGGAAACGGGCTGAGCTCGAGGACTTCCGGTGCTCGTCCCAAGAAAACGCGAGCGGGAATGCCCCGGACTCAGTTTTCTCGTCCTGGGGTAAAAAGCGGTCCCCCGACGGTTTCTTCCCTTTGCTCCGTATTGGTCATAAGTCTTTCGATCTTCGGGTCTCGTGCTCCGAGGACTTCAACCCACACTCCTGGCATGCTCCCTGACACGTTTTCCGGAGGTATAGGTCGGGAAGCGAGCTCGTTGGAGGGAGAACTGTGGTGCGACCCAAAACGGTCCAAAAGATGGCCGAAGCTTCCAACGAGTGGCGAACGCTCGTCCGGTGTCAGAAACCACTGGAAATGCACTTGCAGCGAAGGAAACGGGCTGAGCTCGAGGACTTCCGGTGCTCGTCCCAAGAAAACGCGAGCGGGAATGCCCCGGACTCAGTTTTCTCGTCCTGGGGTAAAAAGCGGTCCCCCGACGGTTTCTTCCCTTTGCTCCGTATTGGTCATAAGTCTTTCGATCTTCGGGTCTCGTGCTCCGAGGACTTCAACCCACACTCCTGGCATGCTCCCTGACACGTTTTCCGGAGGTATAGGTCGGGAAGCGAGCTCGTTGGAGGGAGAACTGTGGTGCGACCCAAAACGGTCCAAAAGATGGCCGAAGCTTCCAACGAGTGGCGAACGCTCGTCCGGTGTCAGAAACCACTGGAAATGCACTTGCAGCGAAGGAAACGGGCTGAGCTCGAGGACTTCCGGTGCTCGTCCCAAGAAAACGCGAGCGGGAATGCCCCGGACTCAGTTTTCTCGTCCTGGGGTAAAAAGCGGTCCCCCGACGGTTTCTTCCCTTTGCTCCGTATTGGTCATAAGTCTTTCGATCTTCGGGTCTCGTGCTCCGAGGACTTCAACCCACACTCCTGGCATGCTCCCTGACACGTTTTCCGGAGGTATAGGTCGGGAAGCGAGCTCGTTGGAGGGAGAACTGTGGTGCGACCCAAAACGGTCCAAAAGATGGCCGAAGCTTCCAACGAGTGGCGAACGCTCGTCCGGTGTCAGAAACCACTGGAAATGCACTTGCAGCGAAGGAAACGGGCTGAGCTCGAGGACTTCCGGTGCTCGTCCCAAGAAAACGCGAGCGGGAATGCCCCGGACTCAGTTTTCTCGTCCTGGGGTAAAAAGCGGTCCCCCGACGGTTTCTTCCCTTTGCTCCGTATTGGTCATAAGTCTTTCGATCTTCGGGTCTCGTGCTCCGAGGACTTCAACCCACACTCCTGGCATGCTCCCTGACACGTTTTCCGGAGGTATAGGTCGGGAAGCGAGCTCGTTGGAGGGAGAACTGTGGTGCGACCCAAAACGGTCCAAAAGATGGCCGAAGCTTCCAACGAGTGGCGAACGCTCGTCCGGTGTCAGAAACCACTGGAAATGCACTTGCAGCGAAGGAAACGGGCTGAGCTCGAGGACTTCCGGTGCTCGTCCCAAGAAAACGCGAGCGGGAATGCCCCGGACTCAGTTTTCTCGTCCTGGGGTAAAAAGCGGTCCCCCGACGGTTTCTTCCCTTTGCTCCGTATTGGTCATAAGTCTTTCGATCTTCGGGTCTCGTGCTCCGAGGACTTCAACCCACACTCCTGGCATGCTCCCTGACACGTTTTCCGGAGGTATAGGTCGGGAAGCGAGCTCGTTGGAGGGAGAACTGTGGTGCGACCCAAAACGGTCCAAAAGATGGCCGAAGCTTCCAACGAGTGGCGAACGCTCGTCCGGTGTCAGAAACCACTGGAAATGCACTTGCAGCGAAGGAAACGGGCTGAGCTCGAGGACTTCCGGTGCTCGTCCCAAGAAAACGCGAGCGGGAATGCCCCGGACTCAGTTTTCTCGTCCTGGGGTAAAAAGCGGTCGCCCGACGGTTTCTTCCCTTTGCTCCGTATTGGTCATAAGTCTTTCGATCTTCGGGTCTCGTGCTCCGAGGACTTCAACCCACACTCCTGGCATGCTCCCTGACACGTTTTAGGGAGGGATAGGTCGGGAAGCGAGCTCGTTGGAGGGAGAACTGTGGTGCGACCCAAAACGGTCCAAAAGATGGCCGAAGCTTCCAACGAGTGGCGAACGCTCGTCCGGTGTCAGAAACCACTGGAAATGCACTTGCAGCGAAGGAAACGGGCTGAGCTCGAGGACTTCCGGTGCTCGTCCCAAGAAAACGCGAGCGGGAATGCCCCGGACTCAGTTTTCTCGTCCTGGGGTAAAAAGCGGTCCCCCGACGGTTTCTTCCCTTTGCTCCGTATTGGTCATAAGTCTTTCGATCTTCGGGTCTCGTGCTCCGAGGACTTCAACCCACACTCCTGGCATGCTCCCTGACACGTTTTCCGGAGGTATAGGTCGGGAAGCGAGCTCGTTGGAGGGAGAACTGTGGTGCGACCCAAAACGGTCCAAAAGATGGCCGAAGCTTCCAACGAGTGGCGAACGCTCGTCCGGTGTCAGAAACCACTGGAAATGCACTTGCAGCGAAGGAAACGGGCTGAGCTCGAGGACTTCCGGTGCTCGTCCCAAGAAAACGCGAGCGGGAATGCCCCGGACTCAGTTTTCTCGTCCTGGGGTAAAAAGCGGTCCCCCGACGGTTTCTTCCCTTTGCTCCGTATTGGTCATAAGTCTTTCGATCTTCGGGTCTCGTGCTCCGAGGACTTCAACCCACACTCCTGGCATGCTCCCTGACACGTTTTCCGGAGGTATAGGTCGGGAAGCGAGCTCGTTGGAGGGAGAACTGTGGTGCGACCCAAAACGGTCCAAAAGATGGCCGAAGCTTCCAACGAGTGGCGAACGCTCGTCCGGTGTCAGAAACCACTGGAAATGCACTTGCAGCGAAGGAAACGGGCTGAGCTCGAGGACTTCCGGTGCTCGTCCCAAGAAAACGCGAGCGGGAATGCCCCGGACTCAGTTTTCTCGTCCTGGGGTAAAAAGCGGTCCCCCGACGGTTTCTTCCCTTTGCTCCGTATTGGTCATAAGTCTTTCGATCTTCGGGTCTCGTGCTCCGAGGACTTCAACCCACACTCCTGGCATGCTCCCTGACACGTTTTCCGGAGGTATAGGTCGGGAAGCGAGCTCGTTGGAGGGAGAACTGTGGTGCGACCCAAAACGGTCCAAAAGATGGCCGAAGCTTCCAACGAGTGGCGAACGCTCGTCCGGTGTCAGAAACCACTGGAAATGCACTTGCAGCGAAGGAAACGGGCTGAGCTCGAGGACTTCCGGTGCTCGTCCCAAGAAAACGCGAGCGGGAATGCCCCGGACTCAGTTTTCTCGTCCTGGGGTAAAAAGCGGTCCCCCGACGGTTTCTTCCCTTTGCTCCGTATTGGTCATAAGTCTTTCGATCTTCGGGTCTCGTGCTCCGAGGACTTCAACCCACACTCCTGGCATGCTCCCTGACACGTTTTCCGGAGGTATAGGTCGGGAAGCGAGCTCGTTGGAGGGAGAACTGTGGTGCGACCCAAAACGGTCCAAAAGATGGCCGAAGCTTCCAACGAGTGGCGAACGCTCGTCCGGTGTCAGAAACCACTGGAAATGCACTTGCAGCGAAGGAAACGGGCTGAGCTCGAGGACTTCCGGTGCTCGTCCCAAGAAAACGCGAGCGGGAATGCCCCGGACTCAGTTTTCTCGTCCTGGGGTAAAAAGCGGTCCCCCGACGGTTTCTTCCCTTTGCTCCGTATTGGTCATAAGTCTTTCGATCTTCGGGTCTCGTGCTCCGAGGACTTCAACCCACACTCCTGGCATGCTCCCTGACACGTTTTCCGGAGGTATAGGTCGGGAAGCGAGCTCGTTGGAGGGAGAACTGTGGTGCGACCCAAAACGGTCCAAAAGATGGCCGAAGCTTCCAACGAGTGGCGAACGCTCGTCCGGTGTCAGAAACCACTGGAAATGCACTTGCAGCGAAGGAAACGGGCTGAGCTCGAGGACTTCCGGTGCTCGTCCCAAGAAAACGCGAGCGGGAATGCCCCGGACTCAGTTTTCTCGTCCTGGGGTAAAAAGCGGTCCCCCGACGGTTTCTTCCCTTTGCTCCGTATTGGTCATAAGTCTTTCGATCTTCGGGTCTCGTGCTCCGAGGACTTCAACCCACACTCCTGGCATGCTCCCTGACACGTTTTCCGGAGGTATAGGTCGGGAAGCGAGCTCGTTGGAGGGAGAACTGTGGTGCGACCCAAAACGGTCCAAAAGATGGCCGAAGCTTCCAACGAGTGGCGAACGCTCGTCCGGTGTCAGAAACCACTGGAAATGCACTTGCAGCGAAGGAAACGGGCTGAGCTCGAGGACTTCCGGTGCTCGTCCCAAGAAAACGCGAGCGGGAATGCCCCGGACTCAGTTTTCTCGTCCTGGGGTAAAAAGCGGTCCCCCGACGGTTTCTTCCCTTTGCTCCGTATTGGTCATAAGTCTTTCGATCTTCGGGTCTCGTGCTCCGAGGACTTCAACCCACACTCCTGGCATGCTCCCTGACACGTTTTCCGGAGGTATAGGTCGGGAAGCGAGCTCGTTGGAGGGAGAACTGTGGTGCGACCCAAAACGGTCCAAAAGATGGCCGAAGCTTCCAACGAGTGGCGAACGCTCGTCCGGTGTCAGAAACCACTGGAAATGCACTTGCAGCGAAGGAAACGGGCTGAGCTCGAGGACTTCCGGTGCTCGTCCCAAGAAAACGCGAGCGGGAATGCCCCGGACTCAGTTTTCTCGTCCTGGGGTAAAAAGCGGTCCCCCGACGGTTTCTTCCCTTTGCTCCGTATTGGTCATAAGTCTTTCGATCTTCGGGTCTCGTGCTCCGAGGACTTCAACCCACACTCCTGGCATGCTCCCTGACACGTTTTCCGGAGGTATAGGTCGGGAAGCGAGCTCGTTGGAGGGAGAACTGTGGTGCGACCCAAAACGGTCCAAAAGATGGCCGAAGCTTCCAACGAGTGGCGAACGCTCGTCCGGTGTCAGAAACCACTGGAAATGCACTTGCAGCGAAGGAAACGGGCTGAGCTCGAGGACTTCCGGTGCTCGTCCCAAGAAAACGCGAGCGGGAATGCCCCGGACTCAGTTTTCTCGTCCTGGGGTAAAAAGCGGTCCCCCGACGGTTTCTTCCCTTTGCTCCGTATTGGTCATAAGTCTTTCGATCTTCGGGTCTCGTGCTCCGAGGACTTCAACCACACTCCTGGCATGCTCCCTGACACGTTTTCCGGAGGTATAGGTCGGGAAGCGAGCTCGTTGGAGGGAGAACTGTGGTGCGACCCAAAACGGTCCAAAAGATGGCCGAAGCTTCCAACGAGTGGCGAACGCTCGTCCGGTGTCAGAAACCACTGGAAATGCACTTGCAGCGAAGGAAACGGGCTGAGCTCGAGGACTTCCGGTGCTCGTCCCAAGAAAACGCGAGCGGGAATGCCCCGGACTCAGTTTTCTCGTCCTGGGGTAAAAAGCGGTCCCCCGACGGTTTCTTCCCTTTGCTCCGTATTGGTCATAAGTCTTTCGATCTTCGGGTCTCGTGCTCCGAGGACTTCAACCCACACTCCTGGCATGCTCCCTGACACGTTTTCCGGAGGTATAGGTCGGGAAGCGAGCTCGTTGGAGGGAGAACTGTGGTGCGACCCAAAACGGTCCAAAAGATGGCCGAAGCTTCCAACGAGTGGCGAACGCTCGTCCGGTGTCAGAAACCACTGGAAATGCACTTGCAGCGAAGGAAACGGGCTGAGCTCGAGGACTTCCGGTGCTCGTCCCAAGAAAACGCGAGCGGGAATGCCCCGGACTCAGTTTTCTCGTCCTGGGGTAAAAAGCGGTCCCCCGACGGTTTCTTCCCTTTGCTCCGTATTGGTCATAAGTCTTTCGATCTTCGGGTCTCGTGCTCCGAGGACTTCAACCCACACTCCTGGCATGCTCCCTGACACGTTTTCCGGAGGTATAGGTCGGGAAGCGAGCTCGTTGGAGGGAGAACTGTGGTGCGACCCAAAACGGTCCAAAAGATGGCCGAAGCTTCCAACGAGTGGCGAACGCTCGTCCGGTGTCAGAAACCACTGGAAATGCACTTGCAGCGAAGGAAACGGGCTGAGCTCGAGGACTTCCGGTGCTCGTCCCAAGAAAACGCGAGCGGGAATGCCCCGGACTCAGTTTTCTCGTCCTGGGGTAAAAAGCGGTCCCCCGACGGTTTCTTCCCTTTGCTCCGTATTGGTCATAAGTCTTTCGATCTTCGGGTCTCGTGCTCCGAGGACTTCAACCCACACTCCTGGCATGCTCCCTGACACGTTTTCCGGAGGTATAGGTCGGGAAGCGAGCTCGTTGGAGGGAGAACTGTGGTGCGACCCAAAACGGTCCAAAAGATGGCCGAAGCTTCCAACGAGTGGCGAACGCTCGTCCGGTGTCAGAAACCACTGGAAATGCACTTGCAGCGAAGGAAACGGGCTGAGCTCGAGGACTTCCGGTGCTCGTCCCAAGAAAACGCGAGCGGGAATGCCCCGGACTCAGTTTTCTCGTCCTGGGGTAAAAAGCGGTCCCCCGACGGTTTCTTCCCTTTGCTCCGTATTGGTCATAAGTCTTTCGATCTTCGGGTCTCGTGCTCCGAGGACTTCAACCCACACTCCTGGCATGCTCCCTGACACGTTTTCCGGAGGTATAGGTCGGGAAGCGAGCTCGTTGGAGGGAGAAATGTGGTGCGACCCAAAACGGTCCAAAAGATGGCCGAAGCTTCCAACGAGTGGCGAACGCTCGTCCGGTGTCAGAAACCACTGGAAATGCACTTGCAGCGAAGGAAACGGGCTGAGCTCGAGGACTTCCGGTGCTCGTCCCAAGAAAACGCGAGCGGGAATGCCCCGGACTCAGTTTTCTCGTCCTGGGGTAAAAAGCGGTCCCCCGACGGTTTCTTCCCTTTGCTCCGTATTGGTCATAAGTCTTTCGATCTTCGGGTCTCGTGCTCCGAGGACTTCAACCCACACTCCTGGCATGCCCCCTGACATGTTTTCCGGAGGTATGGGTCGGGAAGCGAGCTCGTTGGAGGGAGAACTGTGGTGCGACCCAAAACGGTCCAAAAGATGGCCGAAGCTTCCAACGAGTGGCGAACGCTCGTCCGGTGTCAGAAACCACTGGAAATGCACTTGCAGCGAAGGAAACGGGCTGAGCTCGAGGACTTCCGGTGCTCGTCCCAAGAAAACGCGAGCGGGAATGCCCCGGACTCAGTTTTCTCGTCCTGGGGTAAAAAGCGGTCCCCCGACGGTTTCTTCCCTTTGCTCCGTATTGGTCATAAGTCTTTCGATCTTCGGGTCTCGTGCTCCGAGGACTTCAACCCACACTCCTGGCATGCCCCCTGACATGTTTTCCGGAGGTATGGGTCGGGAAGCGAGCTCGTTGGAGGGAGAACTGTGGTGCGACCCAAAACGGTCCAAAAGATGGCCGAAGCTTCCAACGAGTGGCGAACGCTCGTCCGGTGTCAGAAACCACTGGAAATGCACTTGCAGCGAAGGAAACGGGCTGAGCTCGAGGACTTCCGGTGCTCGTCCCAAGAAAACGCGAGCGGGAATGCCCCGGACTCAGTTTTCTCGTCCTGGGGTAAAAAGCGGTCCCCCGACGGTTTCTTCCCTTTGCTCCGTATTGGTCATAAGTCTTTCGATCTTCGGGTCTCGTGCTCCGAGGACTTCAACCCACACTCCTGGCATGCCCCCTGACATGTTTTCCGGAGGTATGGGTCGGGAAGCGAGCTCGTTGGAGGGAGAACTGTGGTGCGACCCAAAACGGTCCAAAAGATGGCCGAAGCTTCCAACGAGTGGCGAACGCTCGTCCGGTGTCAGAAACCACTGGAAATGCACTTGCAGCGAAGGAAACGGGCTGAGCTCGAGGACTTCCGGTGCTCGTCCCAAGAAAACGCGAGCGGGAATGCCCCGGACTCAGTTTTCTCGTCCTGGGGTAAAAAGCGGTCCCCCGACGGTTTCTTCCCTTTGCTCCGTATTGGTCATAAGTCTTTCGATCTTCGGGTCTCGTGCTCCGAGGACTTCAACCCACACTCCTGGCATGCTCCCTGACACGTTTTCCGGAGGTATAGGTCGGGAAGCGAGCTCGTTGGAGGGAGAACTGTGGTGCGACCCAAAACGGTCCAAAAGATGGCCGAAGCTTCCAACGAGTGGCGAACGCTCGTCCGGTGTCAGAAACCACTGGAAATGCACTTGCAGCGAAGGAAACGGGCTGAGCTCGAGGACTTCCGGTGCTCGTCCCAAGAAAACGCGAGCGGGAATGCCCCGGACTCAGTTTTCTCGTCCTGGGGTAAAAAGCGGTCCCCCGACGGTTTCTTCCCTTTGCTCCGTATTGGTCATAAGTCTTTCGATCTTCGGGTCTCGTGCTCCGAGGACTTCAACCCACACTCCTGGCATGCTCCCTGACACGTTTTCCGGAGGTATAGGTCGGGAAGCGAGCTCGTTGGAGGGAGAACTGTGGTGCGACCCAAAACGGTCCAAAAGATGGCCGAAGCTTCCAACGAGTGGCGAACGCTCGTCCGGTGTCAGAAACCACTGGAAATGCACTTGCAGCGAAGGAAACGGGCTGAGCTCGAGGACTTCCGGTGCTCGTCCCAAGAAAACGCGAGCGGGAATGCCCCGGACTCAGTTTTCTCGTCCTGGGGTAAAAAGCGGTCCCCCGACGGTTTCTTCCCTTTGCTCCGTATTGGTCATAAGTCTTTCGATCTTCGGGTCTCGTGCTCCGAGGACTTCAACCCACACTCCTGGCATGCTCCCTGACACGTTTTCCGGAGGTATAGGTCGGGAAGCGAGCTCGTTGGAGGGAGAACTGTGGTGCGACCCAAAACGGTCCAAAAGATGGCCGAAGCTTCCAACGAGTGGCGAACGCTCGTCCGGTGTCAGAAACCACTGGAAATGCACTTGCAGCGAAGGAAACGGGCTGAGCTCGAGGACTTCCGGTGCTCGTCCCAAGAAAACGCGAGCGGGAATGCCCCGGACTCAGTTTTCTCGTCCTGGGGTAAAAAGCGGTCCCCCGACGGTTTCTTCCCTTTGCTCCGTATTGGTCATAAGTCTTTCGATCTTCGGGTCTCGTGCTCCGAGGACTTCAACCCACACTCCTGGCATGCTCCCTGACACGTTTTCCGGAGGTATAGGTCGGGAAGCGAGCTCGTTGGAGGGAGAACTGTGGTGCGACCCAAAACGGTCCAAAAGATGGCCGAAGCTTCCAACGAGTGGCGAACGCTCGTCCGGTGTCAGAAACCACTGGAAATGCACTTGCAGCGAAGGAAACGGGCTGAGCTCGAGGACTTCCGGTGCTCGTCCCAAGAAAACGCGAGCGGGAATGCCCCGGACTCAGTTTTCTCGTCCTGGGGTAAAAAGCGGTCGCCCGACGGTTTCTTCCCTTTGCTCCGTATTGGTCATAAGTCTTTCGATCTTCGGGTCTCGTGCTCCGAGGACTTCAACCCACACTCCTGGCATGCTCCCTGACACGTTTTCCGGAGGTATAGGTCGGGAAGCGAGCTCGTTGGAGGGAGAACTGTGGTGCGACCCAAAACGGTCCAAAAGATGGCCGAAGCTTCCAACGAGTGGCGAACGCTCGTCCGGTGTCAGAAACCACTGGAAATGCACTTGCAGCGAAGGAAACGGGCTGAGCTCGAGGACTTCCGGTGCTCGTCCCAAGAAAACGCGAGCGGGAATGCCCCGGACTCAGTTTTCTCGTCCTGGGGTAAAAAGCGGTCCCCCGACGGTTTCTTCCCTTTGCTCCGTATTGGTCATAAGTCTTTCGATCTTCGGGTCTCGTGCTCCGAGGACTTCAACCCACACTCCTGGCATGCTCCCTGACACGTTTTCCGGAGGTATAGGTCGGGAAGCGAGCTCGTTGGAGGGAGAACTGTGGTGCGACCCAAAACGGTCCAAAAGATGGCCGAAGCTTCCAACGAGTGGCGAACGCTCGTCCGGTGTCAGAAACCACTGGAAATGCACTTGCAGCGAAGGAAACGGGCTGAGCTCGAGGACTTCCGGTGCTCGTCCCAAGAAAACGCGAGCGGGAATGCCCCGGACTCAGTTTTCTCGTCCTGGGGTAAAAAGCGGTCCCCCGACGGTTTCTTCCCTTTGCTCCGTATTGGTCATAAGTCTTTCGATCTTCGGGTCTCGTGCTCCGAGGACTTCAACCCACACTCCTGGCATGCTCCCTGACACGTTTTCCGGAGGTATAGGTCGGGAAGCGAGCTCGTTGGAGGGAGAACTGTGGTGCGACCCAAAACGGTCCAAAAGATGGCCGAAGCTTCCAACGAGTGGCGAACGCTCGTCCGGTGTCAGAAACCACTGGAAATGCACTTGCAGCGAAGGAAACGGGCTGAGCTCGAGGACTTCCGGTGCTCGTCCCAAGAAAACGCGAGCGGGAATGCCCCGGACTCAGTTTTCTCGTCCTGGGGTAAAAAGCGGTCCCCCGACGGTTTCTTCCCTTTGCTCCGTATTGGTCATAAGTCTTTCGATCTTCGGGTCTCGTGCTCCGAGGACTTCAACCCACACTCCTGGCATGCTCCCTGACACGTTTTCCGGAGGTATAGGTCGGGAAGCGAGCTCGTTGGAGGGAGAACTGTGGTGCGACCCAAAACGGTCCAAAAGATGGCCGAAGCTTCCAACGAGTGGCGAACGCTCGTCCGGTGTCAGAAACCACTGGAAATGCACTTGCAGCGAAGGAAACGGGCTGAGCTCGAGGACTTCCGGTGCTCGTCCCAAGAAAACGCGAGCGGGAATGCCCCGGACTCAGTTTTCTCGTCCTGGGGTAAAAAGCGGTCCCCCGACGGTTTCTTCCCTTTGCTCCGTATTGGTCATAAGTCTTTCGATCTTCGGGTCTCGTGCTCCGAGGACTTCAACCCACACTCCTGGCATGCTCCCTGACACGTTTTCCGGAGGTATAGGTCGGGAAGCGAGCTCGTTGGAGGGAGAACTGTGGTGCGACCCAAAACGGTCCAAAAGATGGCCGAAGCTTCCAACGAGTGGCGAACGCTCGTCCGGTGTCAGAAACCACTGGAAATGCACTTGCAGCGAAGGAAACGGGCTGAGCTCGAGGACTTCCGGTGCTCGTCCCAAGAAAACGCGAGCGGGAATGCCCCGGACTCAGTTTTCTCGTCCTGGGGTAAAAAGCGGTCCCCCGACGGTTTCTTCCCTTTGCTCCGTATTGGTCATAAGTCTTTCGATCTTCGGGTCTCGTGCTCCGAGGACTTCAACCCACACTCCTGGCATGCTCCCTGACACGTTTTCCGGAGGTATAGGTCGGGAAGCGAGCTCGTTGGAGGGAGAACTGTGGTGCGACCCAAAACGGTCCAAAAGATGGCCGAAGCTTCCAACGAGTGGCGAACGCTCGTCCGGTGTCAGAAACCACTGGAAATGCACTTGCAGCGAAGGAAACGGGCTGAGCTCGAGGACTTCCGGTGCTCGTCCCAAGAAAACGCGAGCGGGAATGCCCCGGACTCAGTTTTCTCGTCCTGGGGTAAAAAGCGGTCCCCCGACGGTTTCTTCCCTTTGCTCCGTATTGGTCATAAGTCTTTCGATCTTCGGGTCTCGTGCTCCGAGGACTTCAACCCACACTCCTGGCATGCTCCCTGACACGTTTTCCGGAGGTATAGGTCGGGAAGCGAGCTCGTTGGAGGGAGAACTGTGGTGCGACCCAAAACGGTCCAAAAGATGGCCGAAGCTTCCAACGAGTGGCGAACGCTCGTCCGGTGTCAGAAACCACTGGAAATGCACTTGCAGCGAAGGAAACGGGCTGAGCTCGAGGACTTCTGGTGCTCGTCCCAAGAAAACGCGAGCGGGAATGCCCCGGACTCAGTTTTCTCGTCCTGGGGTAAAAAGCGGTCCCCCGACGGTTTCTTCCCTTTGCTCCGTATTGGTCATAAGTCTTTCGATCTTCGGGTCTCGTGCTCCGAGGACTTCAACCCACACTCCTGGCATGCTCCCTGACACGTTTTCCGGAGGTATAGGTCGGGAAGCGAGCTCGTTGGAGGGAGAACTGTGGTGCGACCCAAAACGGTCCAAAAGATGGCCGAAGCTTCCAACGAGTGGCGAACGCTCGTCCGGTGTCAGAAACCACTGGAAATGCACTTGCAGCGAAGGAAACGGGCTGAGCTCGAGGACTTCCGGTGCTCGTCCCAAGAAAACGCGAGCGGGAATGCCCCGGACTCAGTTTTCTCGTCCTGGGGTAAAAAGCGGTCCCCCGACGGTTTCTTCCCTTTGCTCCGTATTGGTCATAAGTCTTTCGATCTTCGGGTCTCGTGCTCCGAGGACTTCAACCCACACTCCTGGCATGCTCCCTGACACGTTTTCCGGAGGTATAGGTCGGGAAGCGAGCTCGTTGGAGGGAGAACTGTGGTGCGACCCAAAACGGTCCAAAAGATGGCCGAAGCTTCCAACGAGTGGCGAACGCTCGTCCGGTGTCAGAAACCACTGGAAATGCACTTGCAGCGAAGGAAACGGGCTGAGCTCGAGGACTTCCGGTGCTCGTCCCAAGAAAACGCGAGCGGGAATGCCCCGGACTCAGTTTTCTCGTCCTGGGGTAAAAAGCGGTCCCCCGACGGTTTCTTCCCTTTGCTCCGTATTGGTCATAAGTCTTTCGATCTTCGGGTCTCGTGCTCCGAGGACTTCAACCCACACTCCTGGCATGCTCCCTGACACGTTTTCCGGAGGTATAGGTCGGGAAGCGAGCTCGTTGGAGGGAGAACTGTGGTGCGACCCAAAACGGTCCAAAAGATGGCCGAAGCTTCCAACGAGTGGCGAACGCTCGTCCGGTGTCAGAAACCACTGGAAATGCACTTGCAGCGAAGGAAACGGGCTGAGCTCGAGGACTTCCGGTGCTCGTCCCAAGAAAACGCGAGCGGGAATGCCCCGGACTCAGTTTTCTCGTCCTGGGGTAAAAAGCGGTCCCCCGACGGTTTCTTCCCTTTGCTCCGTATTGGTCATAAGTCTTTCGATCTTCGGGTCTCGTGCTCCGAGGACTTCAACCCACACTCCTGGCATGCTCCCTGACACGTTTTCCGGAGGTATAGGTCGGGAAGCGAGCTCGTTGGAGGGAGAACTGTGGTGCGACCCAAAACGGTCCAAAAGATGGCCGAAGCTTCCAACGAGTGGCGAACGCTCGTCCGGTGTCAGAAACCACTGGAAATGCACTTGCAGCGAAGGAAATGGGCTGAGCTCGAGGACTTCCGGTGCTCGTCCCAAGAAAACGCGAGCGGGAATGCCCCGGACTCAGTTTTCTCGTCCTGGGGTAAAAAGCGGTCCCCCGACGGTTTCTTCCCTTTGCTCCGTATTGGTCATAAGTCTTTCGATCTTCGGGTCTCGTGCTCCGAGGACTTCAACCCACACTCCTGGCATGCTCCCTGACACGTTTTCCGGAGGTATAGGTCGGGAAGCGAGCTCGTTGGAGGGAGAACTGTGGTGCGACCTAAAACGGTCCAAAAGATGGCCGAAGCTTCCAACGAGTGGCGAACGCTCGTCCGGTGTCAGAAACCACTGGAAATGCACTTGCAGCGAAGGAAACGGGCTGAGCTCGAGGACTTCCGGTGCTCGTCCCAAGAAAACGCGAGCGGGAATGCCCCGGACTCAGTTTTCTCGTCCTGGGGTAAAAAGCGGTCCCCCGACGGTTTCTTCCCTTTGCTCCGTATTGGTCATAAGTCTTTCGATCTTCGGGTCTCGTGCTCCGAGGACTTCAACCCACACTCCTGGCATGCTCCCTGACACGTTTTCCGGAGGTATAGGTCGGGAAGCGAGCTCGTTGGAGGGAGAACTGTGGTGCGACCCAAAACGGTCCAAAAGACGGCCGAAGCTTCCAACGAGTGGCGAACGCTCGTCCGGTGTCAGAAACCACTGGAAATGCACTTGCAGCGAAGGAAACGGGCTGAGCTCGAGGACTTCCGGTGCTCGTCCCAAGAAAACGCGAGCGGGAATGCCCCGGACTCAGTTTTCTCGTCCTGGGGTAAAAAGCGGTCCCCCGACGGTTTCTTCCCTTTGCTCCGTATTGGTCATAAGTCTTTCGATCTTCGGGTCTCGTGCTCCGAGGACTTCAACCCACACTCCTGGCATGCTCCCTGACACGTTTTCCGGAGGTATAGGTCGGGAAGCGAGCTCGTTGGAGGGAGAACTGTGGTGCGACCCAAAACGGTCCAAAAGATGGCCGAAGCTTCCAACGAGTGGCGAACGCTCGTCCGGTGTCAGAAACCACTGGAAATGCACTTGCAGCGAAGGAAACGGGCTGAGCTCGAGGACTTCCGGTGCTCGTCCCAAGAAAACGCGAGCGGGAATGCCCCGGACTCAGTTTTCTCGTCCTGGGGTAAAAAGCGGTCCCCCGACGGTTTCTTCCCTTTGCTCCGTATTGGTCATAAGTCTTTCGATCTTCGGGTCTCGTGCTCCGAGGACTTCAACCCACACTCCTGGCATGCTCCCTGACACGTTTTCCGGAGGTATGGGTCGGGAAGCGAGCTCGTTGGAGGGAGAACTGTGGTGCGACCCAAAACGGTCCAAAAGATGGCCGAAGCTTCCAGCGAGTGGCGAACGCTCGTCCGGGGCATTCCCGCTCGCGTTTTCTTGGGACGAGCACCGGAAGTCCTCGAGCTCAGCCCGTTTCCTTCGCATGCACTCAGTTTTCTCGTCCTGGGGTAAAAAGCGGTCCCCCGACGGTTTCTTCCCTTTGCTCCGTATTGGTCATAAGTCTTTCGATCTTCGGGTCTCGTGCTCCGAGGACTTCAACCCACACTCCTGGCATGCTCCCTGACACGTTTTCCGGAGGTATAGGTCGGGAAGCGAGCTCGTTGGAGGGAGAACTGTGGTGCGACCCAAAACGGTCCAAAAGATGGCCGAAGCTTCCAACGAGTGGCGAACGCTCGTCCGGTGTCAGAAACCACTGGAAATGCACTTGCAGCGAAGGAAACGGGCTGAGCTCGAGGACTTCCGGTGCTCGTCCCAAGAAAACGCGAGCGGGAATGCCCCGGACTCAGTTTTCTCGTCCTGGGGTAAAAAGCGGTCCCCCGACGGTTTCTTCCCTTTGCTCCGTATTGGTCATAAGTCTTTCGATCTTCGGGTCTCGTGCTCCGAGGACTTCAACCCACACTCCTGGCATGCTCCCTGACACGTTTTCCGGAGGTATAGGTCGGGAAGCGAGCTCGTTGGAGGGAGAACTGTGGTGCGACCCAAAACGGTCCAAAAGATGGCCGAAGCTTCCAACGAGTGGCGAACGCTCGTCCGGTGTCAGAAACCACTGGAAATGCACTTGCAGCGAAGGAAACGGGCTGAGCTCGAGGACTTCCGGTGCTCGTCCCAAGAAAACGCGAGCGGGAATGCCCCGGACTCAGTTTTCTCGTCCTGGGGTAAAAAGCGGTCCCCCGACGGTTTCTTCCCTTTGCTCCGTATTGGTCATAAGTCTTTCGATCTTCGGGTCTCGTGCTCCGAGGACTTCAACCCACACTCCTGGCATGCTCCCTGACACGTTTTCCGGAGGTATAGGTCGGGAAGCGAGCTCGTTGGAGGGAGAACTGTGGTGCGACCCAAAACGGTCCAAAAGATGGCCGAAGCTTCCAACGAGTGGCGAACGCTCGTCCGGTGTCAGAAACCACTGGAAATGCACTTGCAGCGAAGGAAACGGGCTGAGCTCGAGGACTTCCGGTGCTCGTCCCAAGAAAACGCGAGCGGGAATGCCCCGGACTCAGTTTTCTCGTCCTGGGGTAAAAAGCGGTCCCCCGACGGTTTCTTCCCTTTGCTCCGTATTGGTCATAAGTCTTTCGATCTTCGGGTCTCGTGCTCCGAGGACTTCAACCCACACTCCTGGCATGCTCCCTGACACGTTTTCCGGAGGTATAGGTCGGGAAGCGAGCTCGTTGGAGGGAGAACTGTGGTGCGACCCAAAACGGTCCAAAAGATGGCCGAAGCTTCCAACGAGTGGCGAACGCTCGTCCGGTGTCAGAAACCACTGGAAATGCACTTGCAGCGAAGGAAACGGGCTGAGCTCGAGGACTTCCGGTGCTCGTCCCAAGAAAACGCGAGCGGGAATGCCCCGGACTCAGTTTTCTCGTCCTGGGGTAAAAAGCGGTCCCCCGACGGTTTCTTCCCTTTGCTCCGTATTGGTCATAAGTCTTTCGATCTTCGGGTCTCGTGCTCCGAGGACTTCAACCCACACTCCTGGCATGCTCCCTGACACGTTTTCCGGAGGTATAGGTCGGGAAGCGAGCTCGTTGGAGGGAGAACTGTGGTGCGACCCAAAACGGTCCAAAAGATGGCCGAAGCTTCCAACGAGTGGCGAACGCTCGTCCGGTGTCAGAAACCACTGGAAATGCACTTGCAGCGAAGGAAACGGGCTGAGCTCGAGGACTTCCGGTGCTCGTCCCAAGAAAACGCGAGCGGGAATGCCCCGGACTCAGTTTTCTCGTCCTGGGGTAAAAAGCGGTCCCCCGACGGTTTCTTCCCTTTGCTCCGTATTGGTCATAAGTCTTTCGATCTTCGGGTCTCGTGCTCCGAGGACTTCAACCCACACTCCTGGCATGCTCCCTGACACGTTTTCCGGAGGTATAGGTCGGGAAGCGAGCTCGTTGGAGGGAGAACTGTGGTGCGACCCAAAACGGTCCAAAAGATGGCCGAAGCTTCCAACGAGTGGCGAACGCTCGTCCGGTGTCAGAAACCACTGGAAATGCACTTGCAGCGAAGGAAACGGGCTGAGCTCGAGGACTTCCGGTGCTCGTCCCAAGAAAACGCGAGCGGGAATGCCCCGGACTCGGTTTTCCTCGTCCTGGGGTAAAAAGCGGTCCCCCGACGGTTTCTTCCCTTTGCTCCGTATTGGTCATAAGTCTTTCGATCTTCGGGTCTCGTGCTCCGAGGACTTCAACCCACACTCCTGGCATGCTCCCTGACACGTTTTCCGGAGGTATAGGTCGGGAAGCGAGCTCGTTGGAGGGAGAACTGTGGTGCGACCCAAAACGGTCCAAAAGATGGCCGAAGCTTCCAACGAGTGGCGAACGCTCGTCCGGTGTCAGAAACCACTGGAAATGCACTTGCAGCGAAGGAAACGGGCTGAGCTCGAGGACTTCCGGTGCTCGTCCCAAGAAAACGCGAGCGGGAATGCCCCGGACTCAGTTTTCTCGTCCTGGGGTAAAAAGCGGTCCCCCGACGGTTTCTTCCCTTTGCTCCGTATTGGTCATAAGTCTTTCGATCTTCGGGTCTCGTGCTCCGAGGACTTCAACCCACACTCCTGGCATGCTCCCTGACACGTTTTCCGGAGGTATAGGTCGGGAAGCGAGCTCGTTGGAGGGAGAACTGTGGTGCGACCCAAAACGGTCCAAAAGATGGCCGAAGCTTCCAACGAGTGGCGAACGCTCGTCCGGTGTCAGAAACCACTGGAAATGCACTTGCAGCGAAGGAAACGGGCTGAGCTCGAGGACTTCCGGTGCTCGTCCCAAGAAAACGCGAGCGGGAATGCCCCGGACTCAGTTTTCTCGTCCTGGGGTAAAAAGCGGTCCCCCGACGGTTTCTTCCCTTTGCTCCGTATTGGTCATAAGTCTTTCGATCTTCGGGTCTCGTGCTCCGAGGACTTCAACCCACACTCCTGGCATGCTCCCTGACACGTTTTCCGGAGGTATAGGTCGGGAAGCGAGCTCGTTGGAGGGAGAACTGTGGTGCGACCCAAAACGGTCCAAAAGATGGCCGAAGCTTCCAACGAGTGGCGAACGCTCGTCCGGTGTCAGAAACCACTGGAAATGCACTTGCAGCGAAGGAAACGGGCTGAGCTCGAGGACTTCCGGTGCTCGTCCCAAGAAAACGCGAGCGGGAATGCCCCGGACTCAGTTTTCTCGTCCTGGGGTAAAAAGCGGTCGCCCGACGGTTTCTTCCCTTTGCTCCGTATTGGTCATAAGTCTTTCGATCTTCGGGTCTCGTGCTCCGAGGACTTCAACCCACACTCCTGGCATGCTCCCTGACACGTTTTAGGGAGGGATAGGTCGGGAAGCGAGCTCGTTGGAGGGAGAACTGTGGTGCGACCCAAAACGGTCCAAAAGATGGCCGAAGCTTCCAACGAGTGGCGAACGCTCGTCCGGTGTCAGAAACCACTGGAAATGCACTTGCAGCGAAGGAAACGGGCTGAGCTCGAGGACTTCCGGTGCTCGTCCCAAGAAAACGCGAGCGGGAATGCCCCGGACTCAGTTTTCTCGTCCTGGGGTAAAAAGCGGTCCCCCGACGGTTTCTTCCCTTTGCTCCGTATTGGTCATAAGTCTTTCGATCTTCGGGTCTCGTGCTCCGAGGACTTCAACCCACACTCCTGGCATGCTCCCTGACACGTTTTCCGGAGGTATAGGTCGGGAAGCGAGCTCGTTGGAGGGAGAACTGTGGTGCGACCCAAAACGGTCCAAAAGATGGCCGAAGCTTCCAACGAGTGGCGAACGCTCGTCCGGTGTCAGAAACCACTGGAAATGCACTTGCAGCGAAGGAAACGGGCTGAGCTCGAGGACTTCCGGTGCTCGTCCCAAGAAAACGCGAGCGGGAATGCCCCGGACTCAGTTTTCTCGTCCTGGGGTAAAAAGCGGTCCCCCGACGGTTTCTTCCCTTTGCTCCGTATTGGTCATAAGTCTTTCGATCTTCGGGTCTCGTGCTCCGAGGACTTCAACCCACACTCCTGGCATGCTCCCTGACACGTTTTCCGGAGGTATAGGTCGGGAAGCGAGCTCGTTGGAGGGAGAACTGTGGTGCGACCCAAAACGGTCCAAAAGATGGCCGAAGCTTCCAACGAGTGGCGAACGCTCGTCCGGTGTCAGAAACCACTGGAAATGCACTTGCAGCGAAGGAAACGGGCTGAGCTCGAGGACTTCCGGTGCTCGTCCCAAGAAAACGCGAGCGGGAATGCCCCGGACTCAGTTTTCTCGTCCTGGGGTAAAAAGCGGTCCCCCGACGGTTTCTTCCCTTTGCTCCGTATTGGTCATAAGTCTTTCGATCTTCGGGTCTCGTGCTCCGAGGACTTCAACCCACACTCCTGGCATGCTCCCTGACACGTTTTCCGGAGGTATAGGTCGGGAAGCGAGCTCGTTGGAGGGAGAACTGTGGTGCGACCCAAAACGGTCCAAAAGATGGCCGAAGCTTCCAACGAGTGGCGAACGCTCGTCCGGTGTCAGAAACCACTGGAAATGCACTTGCAGCGAAGGAAACGGGCTGAGCTCGAGGACTTCCGGTGCTCGTCCCAAGAAAACGCGAGCGGGAATGCCCCGGACTCAGTTTTCTCGTCCTGGGGTAAAAAGCGGTCCCCCGACGGTTTCTTCCCTTTGCTCCGTATTGGTCATAAGTCTTTCGATCTTCGGGTCTCGTGCTCCGAGGACTTCAACCACACTCCTGGCATGCTCCCTGACACGTTTTCCGGAGGTATAGGTCGGGAAGCGAGCTCGTTGGAGGGAGAACTGTGGTGCGACCCAAAACGGTCCAAAAGATGGCCGAAGCTTCCAACGAGTGGCGAACGCTCGTCCGGTGTCAGAAACCACTGGAAATGCACTTGCAGCGAAGGAAACGGGCTGAGCTCGAGGACTTCCGGTGCTCGTCCCAAGAAAACGCGAGCGGGAATGCCCCGGACTCAGTTTTCTCGTCCTGGGGTAAAAAGCGGTCCCCCGACGGTTTCTTCCCTTTGCTCCGTATTGGTCATAAGTCTTTCGATCTTCGGGTCTCGTGCTCCGAGGACTTCAACCCACACTCCTGGCATGCTCCCTGACACGTTTTCCGGAGGTATAGGTCGGGAAGCGAGCTCGTTGGAGGGAGAACTGTGGTGCGACCCAAAACGGTCCAAAAGATGGCCGAAGCTTCCAACGAGTGGCGAACGCTCGTCCGGTGTCAGAAACCACTGGAAATGCACTTGCAGCGAAGGAAACGGGCTGAGCTCGAGGACTTCCGGTGCTCGTCCCAAGAAAACGCGAGCGGGAATGCCCCGGACTCAGTTTTCTCGTCCTGGGGTAAAAAGCGGTCCCCCGACGGTTTCTTCCCTTTGCTCCGTATTGGTCATAAGTCTTTCGATCTTCGGGTCTCGTGCTCCGAGGACTTCAACCCACACTCCTGGCATGCTCCCTGACACGTTTTCCGGAGGTATAGGTCGGGAAGCGAGCTCGTTGGAGGGAGAACTGTGGTGCGACCCAAAACGGTCCAAAAGATGGCCGAAGCTTCCAACGAGTGGCGAACGCTCGTCCGGTGTCAGAAACCACTGGAAATGCACTTGCAGCGAAGGAAACGGGCTGAGCTCGAGGACTTCCGGTGCTCGTCCCAAGAAAACGCGAGCGGGAATGCCCCGGACTCAGTTTTCTCGTCCTGGGGTAAAAAGCGGTCGCCCGACGGTTTCTTCCCTTTGCTCCGTATTGGTCATAAGTCTTTCGATCTTCGGGTCTCGTGCTCCGAGGACTTCAACCCACACTCCTGGCATGCTCCCTGACACGTTTTAGGGAGGGATAGGTCGGGAAGCGAGCTCGTTGGAGGGAGAACTGTGGTGCGACCCAAAACGGTCCAAAAGATGGCCGAAGCTTCCAACGAGTGGCGAACGCTCGTCCGGTGTCAGAAACCACTGGAAATGCACTTGCAGCGAAGGAAACGGGCTGAGCTCGAGGACTTCCGGTGCTCGTCCCAAGAAAACGCGAGCGGGAATGCCCCGGACTCAGTTTTCTCGTCCTGGGGTAAAAAGCGGTCCCCCGACGGTTTCTTCCCTTTGCTCCGTATTGGTCATAAGTCTTTCGATCTTCGGGTCTCGTGCTCCGAGGACTTCAACCCACACTCCTGGCATGCTCCCTGACACGTTTTCCGGAGGTATAGGTCGGGAAGCGAGCTCGTTGGAGGGAGAACTGTGGTGCGACCCAAAACGGTCCAAAAGATGGCCGAAGCTTCCAACGAGTGGCGAACGCTCGTCCGGTGTCAGAAACCACTGGAAATGCACTTGCAGCGAAGGAAACGGGCTGAGCTCGAGGACTTCCGGTGCTCGTCCCAAGAAAACGCGAGCGGGAATGCCCCGGACTCAGTTTTCTCGTCCTGGGGTAAAAAGCGGTCCCCCGACGGTTTCTTCCCTTTGCTCCGTATTGGTCATAAGTCTTTCGATCTTCGGGTCTCGTGCTCCGAGGACTTCAACCCACACTCCTGGCATGCTCCCTGACACGTTTTCCGGAGGTATAGGTCGGGAAGCGAGCTCGTTGGAGGGAGAACTGTGGTGCGACCCAAAACGGTCCAAAAGATGGCCGAAGCTTCCAACGAGTGGCGAACGCTCGTCCGGTGTCAGAAACCACTGGAAATGCACTTGCAGCGAAGGAAACGGGCTGAGCTCGAGGACTTCCGGTGCTCGTCCCAAGAAAACGCGAGCGGGAATGCCCCGGACTCAGTTTTCTCGTCCTGGGGTAAAAAGCGGTCCCCCGACGGTTTCTTCCCTTTGCTCCGTATTGGTCATAAGTCTTTCGATCTTCGGGTCTCGTGCTCCGAGGACTTCAACCCACACTCCTGGCATGCTCCCTGACACGTTTTCCGGAGGTATAGGTCGGGAAGCGAGCTCGTTGGAGGGAGAACTGTGGTGCGACCCAAAACGGTCCAAAAGATGGCCGAAGCTTCCAACGAGTGGCGAACGCTCGTCCGGTGTCAGAAACCACTGGAAATGCACTTGCAGCGAAGGAAACGGGCTGAGCTCGAGGACTTCCGGTGCTCGTCCCAAGAAAACGCGAGCGGGAATGCCCCGGACTCAGTTTTCTCGTCCTGGGGTAAAAAGCGGTCCCCCGACGGTTTCTTCCCTTTGCTCCGTATTGGTCATAAGTCTTTCGATCTTCGGGTCTCGTGCTCCGAGGACTTCAACCCACACTCCTGGCATGCTCCCTGACACGTTTTCCGGAGGTATAGGTCGGGAAGCGAGCTCGTTGGAGGGAGAACTGTGGTGCGACCCAAAACGGTCCAAAAGATGGCCGAAGCTTCCAACGAGTGGCGAACGCTCGTCCGGTGTCAGAAACCACTGGAAATGCACTTGCAGCGAAGGAAACGGGCTGAGCTCGAGGACTTCCGGTGCTCGTCCCAAGAAAACGCGAGCGGGAATGCCCCGGACTCAGTTTTCTCGTCCTGGGGTAAAAAGCGGTCCCCCGACGGTTTCTTCCCTTTGCTCCGTATTGGTCATAAGTCTTTCGATCTTCGGGTCTCGTGCTCCGAGGACTTCAACCCACACTCCTGGCATGCTCCCTGACACGTTTTCCGGAGGTATAGGTCGGGAAGCGAGCTCGTTGGAGGGAGAACTGTGGTGCGACCCAAAACGGTCCAAAAGATGGCCGAAGCTTCCAACGAGTGGCGAACGCTCGTCCGGTGTCAGAAACCACTGGAAATGCACTTGCAGCGAAGGAAACGGGCTGAGCTCGAGGACTTCCGGTGCTCGTCCCAAGAAAACGCGAGCGGGAATGCCCCGGACTCAGTTTTCTCGTCCTGGGGTAAAAAGCGGTCCCCCGACGGTTTCTTCCCTTTGCTCCGTATTGGTCATAAGTCTTTCGATCTTCGGGTCTCGTGCTCCGAGGACTTCAACCACACTCCTGGCATGCTCCCTGACACGTTTTCCGGAGGTATAGGTCGGGAAGCGAGCTCGTTGGAGGGAGAACTGTGGTGCGACCCAAAACGGTCCAAAAGATGGCCGAAGCTTCCAACGAGTGGCGAACGCTCGTCCGGTGTCAGAAACCACTGGAAATGCACTTGCAGCGAAGGAAACGGGCTGAGCTCGAGGACTTCCGGTGCTCGTCCCAAGAAAACGCGAGCGGGAATGCCCCGGACTCAGTTTTCTCGTCCTGGGGTAAAAAGCGGTCCCCCGACGGTTTCTTCCCTTTGCTCCGTATTGGTCATAAGTCTTTCGATCTTCGGGTCTCGTGCTCCGAGGACTTCAACCCACACTCCTGGCATGCTCCCTGACACGTTTTCCGGAGGTATAGGTCGGGAAGCGAGCTCGTTGGAGGGAGAACTGTGGTGCGACCCAAAACGGTCCAAAAGATGGCCGAAGCTTCCAACGAGTGGCGAACGCTCGTCCGGTGTCAGAAACCACTGGAAATGCACTTGCAGCGAAGGAAACGGGCTGAGCTCGAGGACTTCCGGTGCTCGTCCCAAGAAAACGCGAGCGGGAATGCCCCGGACTCAGTTTTCTCGTCCTGGGGTAAAAAGCGGTCCCCCGACGGTTTCTTCCCTTTGCTCCGTATTGGTCATAAGTCTTTCGATCTTCGGGTCTCGTGCTCCGAGGACTTCAACCCACACTCCTGGCATGCTCCCTGACACGTTTTCCGGAGGTATAGGTCGGGAAGCGAGCTCGTTGGAGGGAGAACTGTGGTGCGACCCAAAACGGTCCAAAAGATGGCCGAAGCTTCCAACGAGTGGCGAACGCTCGTCCGGTGTCAGAAACCACTGGAAATGCACTTGCAGCGAAGGAAACGGGCTGAGCTCGAGGACTTCCGGTGCTCGTCCCAAGAAAACGCGAGCGGGAATGCCCCGGACTCAGTTTTCAAGTCCTGGGGTAAAAAGCGGTCCCCCGACGGTTTCTTCCCTTTGCTCCGTATTGGTCATAAGTCTTTCGATCTTCGGGTCTCGTGCTCCGAGGACTTCAACCCACACTCCTGGCATGCTCCCTGACACGTTTTCCGGAGGTATAGGTCGGGAAGCGAGCTCGTTGGAGGGAGAACTGTGGTGCGACCCAAAACGGTCCAAAAGATGGCCGAAGCTTCCAACGAGTGGCGAACGCTCGTCCGGTGTCAGAAACCACTGGAAATGCACTTGCAGCGAAGGAAACGGGCTGAGCTCGAGGACTTCCGGTGCTCGTCCCAAGAAAACGCGAGCGGGAATGCCCCGGACTCAGTTTTCTCGTCCTGGGGTAAAAAGCGGTCCCCCGACGGTTTCTTCCCTTTGCTCCGTATTGGTCATAAGTCTTTCGATCTTCGGGTCTCGTGCTCCGAGGACTTCAACCCACACTCCTGGCATGCTCCCTGACACGTTTTCCGGAGGTATAGGTCGGGAAGCGAGCTCGTTGGAGGGAGAAATGTGGTGCGACCCAAAACGGTCCAAAAGATGGCCGAAGCTTCCAACGAGTGGCGAACGCTCGTCCGGTGTCAGAAACCACTGGAAATGCACTTGCAGCGAAGGAAACGGGCTGAGCTCGAGGACTTCCGGTGCTCGTCCCAAGAAAACGCGAGCGGGAATGCCCCGGACTCAGTTTTCTCGTCCTGGGGTAAAAAGCGGTCCCCCGACGGTTTCTTCCCTTTGCTCCGTATTGGTCATAAGTCTTTCGATCTTCGGGTCTCGTGCTCCGAGGACTTCAACCCACACTCCTGGCATGCTCCCTGACACGTTTTCCGGAGGTATAGGTCGGGAAGCGAGCTCGTTGGAGGGAGAACTGTGGTGCGACCCAAAACGGTCCAAAAGATGGCCGAAGCTTCCAACGAGTGGCGAACGCTCGTCCGGTGTCAGAAACCACTGGAAATGCACTTGCAGCGAAGGAAACGGGCTGAGCTCGAGGACTTCCGGTGCTCGTCCCAAGAAAACGCGAGCGGGAATGCCCCGGACTCAGTTTTCTCGTCCTGGGGTAAAAAGCGGTCCCCCGACGGTTTCTTCCCTTTGCTCCGTATTGGTCATAAGTCTTTCGATCTTCGGGTCTCGTGCTCCGAGGACTTCAACCCACACTCCTGGCATGCCCCCTGACATGTTTTCCGGAGGTATGGGTCGGGAAGCGAGCTCGTTGGAGGGAGAACTGTGGTGCGACCCAAAACGGTCCAAAAGATGGCCGAAGCTTCCAACGAGTGGCGAACGCTCGTCCGGTGTCAGAAACCACTGGAAATGCACTTGCAGCGAAGGAAACGGGCTGAGCTCGAGGACTTCCGGTGCTCGTCCCAAGAAAACGCGAGCGGGAATGCCCCGGACTCAGTTTTCTCGTCCTGGGGTAAAAAGCGGTCCCCCGACGGTTTCTTCCCTTTGCTCCGTATTGGTCATAAGTCTTTCGATCTTCGGGTCTCGTGCTCCGAGGACTTCAACCCACACTCCTGGCATGCTCCCTGACACGTTTTCCGGAGGTATAGGTCGGGAAGCGAGCTCGTTGGAGGGAGAACTGTGGTGCGACCCAAAACGGTCCAAAAGATGGCCGAAGCTTCCAACGAGTGGCGAACGCTCGTCCGGTGTCAGAAACCACTGGAAATGCACTTGCAGCGAAGGAAACGGGCTGAGCTCGAGGACTTCCGGTGCTCGTCCCAAGAAAACGCGAGCGGGAATGCCCCGGACTCAGTTTTCTCGTCCTGGGGTAAAAAGCGGTCCCCCGACGGTTTCTTCCCTTTGCTCCGTATTGGTCATAAGTCTTTCGATCTTCGGGTCTCGTGCTCCGAGGACTTCAACCCACACTCCTGGCATGCTCCCTGACACGTTTTCCGGAGGTATAGGTCGGGAAGCGAGCTCGTTGGAGGGAGAACTGTGGTGCGACCCAAAACGGTCCAAAAGATGGCCGAAGCTTCCAACGAGTGGCGAACGCTCGTCCGGTGTCAGAAACCACTGGAAATGCACTTGCAGCGAAGGAAACGGGCTGAGCTCGAGGACTTCCGGTGCTCGTCCCAAGAAAACGCGAGCGGGAATGCCCCGGACTCAGTTTTCTCGTCCTGGGGTAAAAAGCGGTCCCCCGACGGTTTCTTCCCTTTGCTCCGTATTGGTCATAAGTCTTTCGATCTTCGGGTCTCGTGCTCCGAGGACTTCAACCCACACTCCTGGCATGCTCCCTGACACGTTTTCCGGAGGTATAGGTCGGGAAGCGAGCTCGTTGGAGGGAGAACTGTGGTGCGACCCAAAACGGTCCAAAAGATGGCCGAAGCTTCCAACGAGTGGCGAACGCTCGTCCGGTGTCAGAAACCACTGGAAATGCACTTGCAGCGAAGGAAACGGGCTGAGCTCGAGGACTTCCGGTGCTCGTCCCAAGAAAACGCGAGCGGGAATGCCCCGGACTCAGTTTTCTCGTCCTGGGGTAAAAAGCGGTCCCCCGACGGTTTCTTCCCTTTGCTCCGTATTGGTCATAAGTCTTTCGATCTTCGGGTCTCGTGCTCCGAGGACTTCAACCCACACTCCTGGCATGCTCCCTGACACGTTTTCCGGAGGTATAGGTCGGGAAGCGAGCTCGTTGGAGGGAGAACTGTGGTGCGACCCAAAACGGTCCAAAAGATGGCCGAAGCTTCCAACGAGTGGCGAACGCTCGTCCGGTGTCAGAAACCACTGGAAATGCACTTGCAGCGAAGGAAACGGGCTGAGCTCGAGGACTTCCGGTGCTCGTCCCAAGAAAACGCGAGCGGGAATGCCCCGGACTCAGTTTTCTCGTCCTGGGGTAAAAAGCGGTCCCCCGACGGTTTCTTCCCTTTGCTCCGTATTGGTCATAAGTCTTTCGATCTTCGGGTCTCGTGCTCCGAGGACTTCAACCCACACTCCTGGCATGCTCCCTGACACGTTTTCCGGAGGTATAGGTCGGGAAGCGAGCTCGTTGGAGGGAGAACTGTGGTGCGACCCAAAACGGTCCAAAAGATGGCCGAAGCTTCCAACGAGTGGCGAACGCTCGTCCGGTGTCAGAAACCACTGGAAATGCACTTGCAGCGAAGGAAACGGGCTGAGCTCGAGGACTTCCGGTGCTCGTCCCAAGAAAACGCGAGCGGGAATGCCCCGGACTCAGTTTTCTCGTCCTGGGGTAAAAAGCGGTCCCCCGACGGTTTCTTCCCTTTGCTCCGTATTGGTCATAAGTCTTTCGATCTTCGGGTCTCGTGCTCCGAGGACTTCAACCCACACTCCTGGCATGCTCCCTGACACGTTTTCCGGAGGTATAGGTCGGGAAGCGAGCTCGTTGGAGGGAGAACTGTGGTGCGACCCAAAACGGTCCAAAAGATGGCCGAAGCTTCCAACGAGTGGCGAACGCTCGTCCGGTGTCAGAAACCACTGGAAATGCACTTGCAGCGAAGGAAACGGGCTGAGCTCGAGGACTTCCGGTGCTCGTCCCAAGAAAACGCGAGCGGGAATGCCCCGGACTCAGTTTTCTCGTCCTGGGGTAAAAAGCGGTCCCCCGACGGTTTCTTCCCTTTGCTCCGTATTGGTCATAAGTCTTTCGATCTTCGGGTCTCGTGCTCCGAGGACTTCAACCACACTCCTGGCATGCTCCCTGACACGTTTTCCGGAGGTATAGGTCGGGAAGCGAGCTCGTTGGAGGGAGAACTGTGGTGCGACCCAAAACGGTCCAAAAGATGGCCGAAGCTTCCAACGAGTGGCGAACGCTCGTCCGGTGTCAGAAACCACTGGAAATGCACTTGCAGCGAAGGAAACGGGCTGAGCTCGAGGACTTCCGGTGCTCGTCCCAAGAAAACGCGAGCGGGAATGCCCCGGACTCAGTTTTCTCGTCCTGGGGTAAAAAGCGGTCCCCCGACGGTTTCTTCCCTTTGCTCCGTATTGGTCATAAGTCTTTCGATCTTCGGGTCTCGTGCTCCGAGGACTTCAACCCACACTCCTGGCATGCTCCCTGACACGTTTTCCGGAGGTATAGGTCGGGAAGCGAGCTCGTTGGAGGGAGAACTGTGGTGCGACCCAAAACGGTCCAAAAGATGGCCGAAGCTTCCAACGAGTGGCGAACGCTCGTCCGGTGTCAGAAACCACTGGAAATGCACTTGCAGCGAAGGAAACGGGCTGAGCTCGAGGACTTCCGGTGCTCGTCCCAAGAAAACGCGAGCGGGAATGCCCCGGACTCAGTTTTCTCGTCCTGGGGTAAAAAGCGGTCCCCCGACGGTTTCTTCCCTTTGCTCCGTATTGGTCATAAGTCTTTCGATCTTCGGGTCTCGTGCTCCGAGGACTTCAACCCACACTCCTGGCATGCTCCCTGACACGTTTTCCGGAGGTATAGGTCGGGAAGCGAGCTCGTTGGAGGGAGAACTGTGGTGCGACCCAAAACGGTCCAAAAGATGGCCGAAGCTTCCAACGAGTGGCGAACGCTCGTCCGGTGTCAGAAACCACTGGAAATGCACTTGCAGCGAAGGAAACGGGCTGAGCTCGAGGACTTCCGGTGCTCGTCCCAAGAAAACGCGAGCGGGAATGCCCCGGACTCAGTTTTCAAGTCCTGGGGTAAAAAGCGGTCCCCCGACGGTTTCTTCCCTTTGCTCCGTATTGGTCATAAGTCTTTCGATCTTCGGGTCTCGTGCTCCGAGGACTTCAACCCACACTCCTGGCATGCTCCCTGACACGTTTTCCGGAGGTATAGGTCGGGAAGCGAGCTCGTTGGAGGGAGAACTGTGGTGCGACCCAAAACGGTCCAAAAGATGGCCGAAGCTTCCAACGAGTGGCGAACGCTCGTCCGGTGTCAGAAACCACTGGAAATGCACTTGCAGCGAAGGAAACGGGCTGAGCTCGAGGACTTCCGGTGCTCGTCCCAAGAAAACGCGAGCGGGAATGCCCCGGACTCAGTTTTCTCGTCCTGGGGTAAAAAGCGGTCCCCCGACGGTTTCTTCCCTTTGCTCCGTATTGGTCATAAGTCTTTCGATCTTCGGGTCTCGTGCTCCGAGGACTTCAACCCACACTCCTGGCATGCTCCCTGACACGTTTTCCGGAGGTATAGGTCGGGAAGCGAGCTCGTTGGAGGGAGAAATGTGGTGCGACCCAAAACGGTCCAAAAGATGGCCGAAGCTTCCAACGAGTGGCGAACGCTCGTCCGGTGTCAGAAACCACTGGAAATGCACTTGCAGCGAAGGAAACGGGCTGAGCTCGAGGACTTCCGGTGCTCGTCCCAAGAAAACGCGAGCGGGAATGCCCCGGACTCAGTTTTCTCGTCCTGGGGTAAAAAGCGGTCCCCCGACGGTTTCTTCCCTTTGCTCCGTATTGGTCATAAGTCTTTCGATCTTCGGGTCTCGTGCTCCGAGGACTTCAACCCACACTCCTGGCATGCTCCCTGACACGTTTTCCGGAGGTATAGGTCGGGAAGCGAGCTCGTTGGAGGGAGAACTGTGGTGCGACCCAAAACGGTCCAAAAGATGGCCGAAGCTTCCAACGAGTGGCGAACGCTCGTCCGGTGTCAGAAACCACTGGAAATGCACTTGCAGCGAAGGAAACGGGCTGAGCTCGAGGACTTCCGGTGCTCGTCCCAAGAAAACGCGAGCGGGAATGCCCCGGACTCAGTTTTCTCGTCCTGGGGTAAAAAGCGGTCCCCCGACGGTTTCTTCCCTTTGCTCCGTATTGGTCATAAGTCTTTCGATCTTCGGGTCTCGTGCTCCGAGGACTTCAACCCACACTCCTGGCATGCCCCCTGACATGTTTTCCGGAGGTATGGGTCGGGAAGCGAGCTCGTTGGAGGGAGAACTGTGGTGCGACCCAAAACGGTCCAAAAGATGGCCGAAGCTTCCAACGAGTGGCGAACGCTCGTCCGGTGTCAGAAACCACTGGAAATGCACTTGCAGCGAAGGAAACGGGCTGAGCTCGAGGACTTCCGGTGCTCGTCCCAAGAAAACGCGAGCGGGAATGCCCCGGACTCAGTTTTCTCGTCCTGGGGTAAAAAGCGGTCCCCCGACGGTTTCTTCCCTTTGCTCCGTATTGGTCATAAGTCTTTCGATCTTCGGGTCTCGTGCTCCGAGGACTTCAACCCACACTCCTGGCATGCTCCCTGACACGTTTTCCGGAGGTATAGGTCGGGAAGCGAGCTCGTTGGAGGGAGAACTGTGGTGCGACCCAAAACGGTCCAAAAGATGGCCGAAGCTTCCAACGAGTGGCGAACGCTCGTCCGGTGTCAGAAACCACTGGAAATGCACTTGCAGCGAAGGAAACGGGCTGAGCTCGAGGACTTCCGGTGCTCGTCCCAAGAAAACGCGAGCGGGAATGCCCCGGACTCAGTTTTCTCGTCCTGGGGTAAAAAGCGGTCCCCCGACGGTTTCTTCCCTTTGCTCCGTATTGGTCATAAGTCTTTCGATCTTCGGGTCTCGTGCTCCGAGGACTTCAACCCACACTCCTGGCATGCTCCCTGACACGTTTTCCGGAGGTATAGGTCGGGAAGCGAGCTCGTTGGAGGGAGAACTGTGGTGCGACCCAAAACGGTCCAAAAGATGGCCGAAGCTTCCAACGAGTGGCGAACGCTCGTCCGGTGTCAGAAACCACTGGAAATGCACTTGCAGCGAAGGAAACGGGCTGAGCTCGAGGACTTCCGGTGCTCGTCCCAAGAAAACGCGAGCGGGAATGCCCCGGACTCAGTTTTCTCGTCCTGGGGTAAAAAGCGGTCCCCCGACGGTTTCTTCCCTTTGCTCCGTATTGGTCATAAGTCTTTCGATCTTCGGGTCTCGTGCTCCGAGGACTTCAACCCACACTCCTGGCATGCTCCCTGACACGTTTTCCGGAGGTATAGGTCGGGAAGCGAGCTCGTTGGAGGGAGAACTGTGGTGCGACCCAAAACGGTCCAAAAGATGGCCGAAGCTTCCAACGAGTGGCGAACGCTCGTCCGGTGTCAGAAACCACTGGAAATGCACTTGCAGCGAAGGAAACGGGCTGAGCTCGAGGACTTCCGGTGCTCGTCCCAAGAAAACGCGAGCGGGAATGCCCCGGACTCAGTTTTCTCGTCCTGGGGTAAAAAGCGGTCCCCCGACGGTTTCTTCCCTTTGCTCCGTATTGGTCATAAGTCTTTCGATCTTCGGGTCTCGTGCTCCGAGGACTTCAACCCACACTCCTGGCATGCTCCCTGACACGTTTTCCGGAGGTATAGGTCGGGAAGCGAGCTCGTTGGAGGGAGAACTGTGGTGCGACCCAAAACGGTCCAAAAGATGGCCGAAGCTTCCAACGAGTGGCGAACGCTCGTCCGGTGTCAGAAACCACTGGAAATGCACTTGCAGCGAAGGAAACGGGCTGAGCTCGAGGACTTCCGGTGCTCGTCCCAAGAAAACGCGAGCGGGAATGCCCCGGACTCAGTTTTCTCGTCCTGGGGTAAAAAGCGGTCGCCCGACGGTTTCTTCCCTTTGCTCCGTATTGGTCATAAGTCTTTCGATCTTCGGGTCTCGTGCTCCGAGGACTTCAACCCACACTCCTGGCATGCTCCCTGACACGTTTTCCGGAGGTATAGGTCGGGAAGCGAGCTCGTTGGAGGGAGAACTGTGGTGCGACCCAAAACGGTCCAAAAGATGGCCGAAGCTTCCAACGAGTGGCGAACGCTCGTCCGGTGTCAGAAACCACTGAAAATGCACTTGCAGCGAAGGAAACGGGCTGAGCTCGAGGACTTCCGGTGCTCGTCCCAAGAAAACGCGAGCGGGAATGCCCCGGACTCAGTTTTCTCGTCCTGGGGTAAAAAGCGGTCCCCCGACGGTTTCTTCCCTTTGCTCCGTATTGGTCATAAGTCTTTCGATCTTCGGGTCTCGTGCTCCGAGGACTTCAACCCACACTCCTGGCATGCTCCCTGACACGTTTTCCGGAGGTATAGGTCGGGAAGCGAGCTCGTTGGAGGGAGAACTGTGGTGCGACCCAAAACGGTCCAAAAGATGGCCGAAGCTTCCAACGAGTGGCGAACGCTCGTCCGGTGTCAGAAACCACTGGAAATGCACTTGCAGCGAAGGAAACGGGCTGAGCTCGAGGACTTCCGGTGCTCGTCCCAAGAAAACGCGAGCGGGAATGCCCCGGACTCAGTTTTCTCGTCCTGGGGTAAAAAGCGGTCCCCCGACGGTTTCTTCCCTTTGCTCCGTATTGGTCATAAGTCTTTCGATCTTCGGGTCTCGTGCTCCGAGGACTTCAACCCACACTCCTGGCATGCTCCCTGACACGTTTTCCGGAGGTATAGGTCGGGAAGCGAGCTCGTTGGAGGGAGAACTGTGGTGCGACCCAAAACGGTCCAAAAGATGGCCGAAGCTTCCAACGAGTGGCGAACGCTCGTCCGGTGTCAGAAACCACTGGAAATGCACTTGCAGCGAAGGAAACGGGCTGAGCTCGAGGACTTCCGGTGCTCGTCCCAAGAAAACGCGAGCGGGAATGCCCCGGACTCAGTTTTCTCGTCCTGGGGTAAAAAGCGGTCCCCCGACGGTTTCTTCCCTTTGCTCCGTATTGGTCATAAGTCTTTCGATCTTCGGGTCTCGTGCTCCGAGGACTTCAACCCACACTCCTGGCATGCTCCCTGACACGTTTTCCGGAGGTATAGGTCGGGAAGCGAGCTCGTTGGAGGGAGAACTGTGGTGCGACCCAAAACGGTCCAAAAGATGGCCGAAGCTTCCAACGAGTGGCGAACGCTCGTCCGGTGTCAGAAACCACTGGAAATGCACTTGCAGCGAAGGAAACGGGCTGAGCTCGAGGACTTCCGGTGCTCGTCCCAAGAAAACGCGAGCGGGAATGCCCCGGACTCAGTTTTCTCGTCCTGGGGTAAAAAGCGGTCCCCCGACGGTTTCTTCCCTTTGCTCCGTATTGGTCATAAGTCTTTCGATCTTCGGGTCTCGTGCTCCGAGGACTTCAACCCACACTCCTGGCATGCTCCCTGACACGTTTTCCGGAGGTATAGGTCGGGAAGCGAGCTCGTTGGAGGGAGAACTGTGGTGCGACCCAAAACGGTCCAAAAGATGGCCGAAGCTTCCAACGAGTGGCGAACGCTCGTCCGGTGTCAGAAACCACTGGAAATGCACTTGCAGCGAAGGAAACGGGCTGAGCTCGAGGACTTCCGGTGCTCGTCCCAAGAAAACGCGAGCGGGAATGCCCCGGACTCAGTTTTCTCGTCCTGGGGTAAAAAGCGGTCCCCCGACGGTTTCTTCCCTTTGCTCCGTATTGGTCATAAGTCTTTCGATCTTCGGGTCTCGTGCTCCGAGGACTTCAACCCACACTCCTGGCATGCTCCCTGACACGTTTTCCGGAGGTATAGGTCGGGAAGCGAGCTCGTTGGAGGGAGAACTGTGGTGCGACCCAAAACGGTCCAAAAGATGGCCGAAGCTTCCAACGAGTGGCGAACGCTCGTCCGGTGTCAGAAACCACTGGAAATGCACTTGCAGCGAAGGAAACGGGCTGAGCTCGAGGACTTCCGGTGCTCGTCCCAAGAAAACGCGAGCGGGAATGCCCCGGACTCAGTTTTCTCGTCCTGGGGTAAAAAGCGGTCCCCCGACGGTTTCTTCCCTTTGCTCCGTATTGGTCATAAGTCTTTCGATCTTCGGGTCTCGTGCTCCGAGGACTTCAACCCACACTCCTGGCATGCTCCCTGACACGTTTTCCGGAGGTATAGGTCGGGAAGCGAGCTCGTTGGAGGGAGAACTGTGGTGCGACCCAAAACGGTCCAAAAGATGGCCGAAGCTTCCAACGAGTGGCGAACGCTCGTCCGGTGTCAGAAACCACTGGAAATGCACTTGCAGCGAAGGAAACGGGCTGAGCTCGAGGACTTCCGGTGCTCGTCCCAAGAAAACGCGAGCGGGAATGCCCCGGACTCAGTTTTCTCGTCCTGGGGTAAAAAGCGGTCCCCCGACGGTTTCTTCCCTTTGCTCCGTATTGGTCATAAGTCTTTCGATCTTCGGGTCTCGTGCTCCGAGGACTTCAACCCACACTCCTGGCATGCTCCCTGACACGTTTTCCGGAGGTATAGGTCGGGAAGCGAGCTCGTTGGAGGGAGAACTGTGGTGCGACCCAAAACGGTCCAAAAGATGGCCGAAGCTTCCAACGAGTGGCGAACGCTCGTCCGGTGTCAGAAACCACTGGAAATGCACTTGCAGCGAAGGAAACGGGCTGAGCTCGAGGACTTCCGGTGCTCGTCCCAAGAAAACGCGAGCGGGAATGCCCCGGACTCAGTTTTCTCGTCCTGGGGTAAAAAGCGGTCCCCCGACGGTTTCTTCCCTTTGCTCCGTATTGGTCATAAGTCTTTCGATCTTCGGGTCTCGTGCTCCGAGGACTTCAACCCACACTCCTGGCATGCTCCCTGACACGTTTTCCGGAGGTATAGGTCGGGAAGCGAGCTCGTTGGAGGGAGAACTGTGGTGCGACCCAAAACGGTCCAAAAGATGGCCGAAGCTTCCAACGAGTGGCGAACGCTCGTCCGGTGTCAGAAACCACTGGAAATGCACTTGCAGCGAAGGAAACGGGCTGAGCTCGAGGACTTCCGGTGCTCGTCCCAAGAAAACGCGAGCGGGAATGCCCCGGACTCAGTTTTCTCGTCCTGGGGTAAAAAGCGGTCCCCCGACGGTTTCTTCCCTTTGCTCCGTATTGGTCATAAGTCTTTCGATCTTCGGGTCTCGTGCTCCGAGGACTTCAACCCACACTCCTGGCATGCTCCCTGACACGTTTTCCGGAGGTATAGGTCGGGAAGCGAGCTCGTTGGAGGGAGAACTGTGGTGCGACCCAAAACGGTCCAAAAGATGGCCGAAGCTTCCAACGAGTGGCGAACGCTCGTCCGGTGTCAGAAACCACTGGAAATGCACTTGCAGCGAAGGAAACGGGCTGAGCTCGAGGACTTCCGGTGCTCGTCCCAAGAAAACGCGAGCGGGAATGCCCCGGACTCAGTTTTCTCGTCCTGGGGTAAAAAGCGGTCCCCCGACGGTTTCTTCCCTTTGCTCCGTATTGGTCATAAGTCTTTCGATCTTCGGGTCTCGTGCTCCGAGGACTTCAACCCACACTCCTGGCATGCTCCCTGACACGTTTTCCGGAGGTATAGGTCGGGAAGCGAGCTCGTTGGAGGGAGAACTGTGGTGCGACCCAAAACGGTCCAAAAGATGGCCGAAGCTTCCAACGAGTGGCGAACGCTCGTCCGGTGTCAGAAACCACTGGAAATGCACTTGCAGCGAAGGAAACGGGCTGAGCTCGAGGACTTCCGGTGCTCGTCCCAAGAAAACGCGAGCGGGAATGCCCCGGACTCAGTTTTCTCGTCCTGGGGTAAAAAGCGGTCCCCCGACGGTTTCTTCCCTTTGCTCCGTATTGGTCATAAGTCTTTCGATCTTCGGGTCTCGTGCTCCGAGGACTTCAACCCACACTCCTGGCATGCTCCCTGACACGTTTTCCGGAGGTATAGGTCGGGAAGCGAGCTCGTTGGAGGGAGAACTGTGGTGCGACCCAAAACGGTCCAAAAGATGGCCGAAGCTTCCAACGAGTGGCGAACGCTCGTCCGGTGTCAGAAACCACTGGAAATGCACTTGCAGCGAAGGAAACGGGCTGAGCTCGAGGACTTCCGGTGCTCGTCCCAAGAAAACGCGAGCGGGAATGCCCCGGACTCAGTTTTCTCGTCCTGGGGTAAAAAGCGGTCCCCCGACGGTTTCTTCCCTTTGCTCCGTATTGGTCATAAGTCTTTCGATCTTCGGGTCTCGTGCTCCGAGGACTTCAACCCACACTCCTGGCATGCTCCCTGACACGTTTTCCGGAGGTATAGGTCGGGAAGCGAGCTCGTTGGAGGGAGAACTGTGGTGCGACCCAAAACGGTCCAAAAGATGGCCGAAGCTTCCAACGAGTGGCGAACGCTCGTCCGGTGTCAGAAACCACTGGAAATGCACTTGCAGCGAAGGAAACGGGCTGAGCTCGAGGACTTCCGGTGCTCGTCCCAAGAAAACGCGAGCGGGAATGCCCCGGACTCAGTTTTCTCGTCCTGGGGTAAAAAGCGGTCCCCCGACGGTTTCTTCCCTTTGCTCCGTATTGGTCATAAGTCTTTCGATCTTCGGGTCTCGTGCTCCGAGGACTTCAACCCACACTCCTGGCATGCTCCCTGACACGTTTTCCGGAGGTATAGGTCGGGAAGCGAGCTCGTTGGAGGGAGAACTGTGGTGCGACCCAAAACGGTCCAAAAGATGGCCGAAGCTTCCAACGAGTGGCGAACGCTCGTCCGGTGTCAGAAACCACTGGAAATGCACTTGCAGCGAAGGAAACGGGCTGAGCTCGAGGACTTCCGGTGCTCGTCCCAAGAAAACGCGAGCGGGAATGCCCCGGACTCAGTTTTCTCGTCCTGGGGTAAAAAGCGGTCCCCCGACGGTTTCTTCCCTTTGCTCCGTATTGGTCATAAGTCTTTCGATCTTCGGGTCTCGTGCTCCGAGGACTTCAACCCACACTCCTGGCATGCTCCCTGACACGTTTTCCGGAGGTATAGGTCGGGAAGCGAGCTCGTTGGAGGGAGAACTGTGGTGCGACCCAAAACGGTCCAAAAGATGGCCGAAGCTTCCAACGAGTGGCGAACGCTCGTCCGGTGTCAGAAACCACTGGAAATGCACTTGCAGCGAAGGAAACGGGCTGAGCTCGAGGACTTCCGGTGCTCGTCCCAAGAAAACGCGAGCGGGAATGCCCCGGACTCAGTTTTCTCGTCCTGGGGTAAAAAGCGGTCCCCCGACGGTTTCTTCCCTTTGCTCCGTATTGGTCATAAGTCTTTCGATCTTCGGGTCTCGTGCTCCGAGGACTTCAACCCACACTCCTGGCATGCTCCCTGACACGTTTTCCGGAGGTATAGGTCGGGAAGCGAGCTCGTTGGAGGGAGAACTGTGGTGCGACCCAAAACGGTCCAAAAGATGGCCGAAGCTTCCAACGAGTGGCGAACGCTCGTCCGGTGTCAGAAACCACTGGAAATGCACTTGCAGCGAAGGAAACGGGCTGAGCTCGAGGACTTCCGGTGCTCGTCCCAAGAAAACGCGAGCGGGAATGCCCCGGACTCAGTTTTCTCGTCCTGGGGTAAAAAGCGGTCCCCCGACGGTTTCTTCCCTTTGCTCCGTATTGGTCATAAGTCTTTCGATCTTCGGGTCTCGTGCTCCGAGGACTTCAACCCACACTCCTGGCATGCTCCCTGACACGTTTTCCGGAGGTATAGGTCGGGAAGCGAGCTCGTTGGAGGGAGAACTGTGGTGCGACCCAAAACGGTCCAAAAGATGGCCGAAGCTTCCAACGAGTGGCGAACGCTCGTCCGGTGTCAGAAACCACTGGAAATGCACTTGCAGCGAAGGAAACGGGCTGAGCTCGAGGACTTCCGGTGCTCGTCCCAAGAAAACGCGAGCGGGAATGCCCCGGACTCAGTTTTCTCGTCCTGGGGTAAAAAGCGGTCCCCCGACGGTTTCTTCCCTTTGCTCCGTATTGGTCATAAGTCTTTCGATCTTCGGGTCTCGTGCTCCGAGGACTTCAACCCACACTCCTGGCATGCTCCCTGACACGTTTTCCGGAGGTATAGGTCGGGAAGCGAGCTCGTTGGAGGGAGAACTGTGGTGCGACCCAAAACGGTCCAAAAGATGGCCGAAGCTTCCAACGAGTGGCGAACGCTCGTCCGGTGTCAGAAACCACTGGAAATGCACTTGCAGCGAAGGAAACGGGCTGAGCTCGAGGACTTCCGGTGCTCGTCCCAAGAAAACGCGAGCGGGAATGCCCCGGACTCAGTTTTCTCGTCCTGGGGTAAAAAGCGGTCCCCCGACGGTTTCTTCCCTTTGCTCCGTATTGGTCATAAGTCTTTCGATCTTCGGGTCTCGTGCTCCGAGGACTTCAACCCACACTCCTGGCATGCTCCCTGACACGTTTTCCGGAGGTATAGGTCGGGAAGCGAGCTCGTTGGAGGGAGAACTGTGGTGCGACCCAAAACGGTCCAAAAGATGGCCGAAGCTTCCAACGAGTGGCGAACGCTCGTCCGGTGTCAGAAACCACTGGAAATGCACTTGCAGCGAAGGAAACGGGCTGAGCTCGAGGACTTCCGGTGCTCGTCCCAAGAAAACGCGAGCGGGAATGCCCCGGACTCAGTTTTCTCGTCCTGGGGTAAAAAGCGGTCCCCCGACGGTTTCTTCCCTTTGCTCCGTATTGGTCATAAGTCTTTCGATCTTCGGGTCTCGTGCTCCGAGGACTTCAACCCACACTCCTGGCATGCTCCCTGACACGTTTTCCGGAGGTATAGGTCGGGAAGCGAGCTCGTTGGAGGGAGAACTGTGGTGCGACCCAAAACGGTCCAAAAGATGGCCGAAGCTTCCAACGAGTGGCGAACGCTCGTCCGGTGTCAGAAACCACTGGAAATGCACTTGCAGCGAAGGAAACGGGCTGAGCTCGAGGACTTCCGGTGCTCGTCCCAAGAAAACGCGAGCGGGAATGCCCCGGACTCAGTTTTCTCGTCCTGGGGTAAAAAGCGGTCCCCCGACGGTTTCTTCCCTTTGCTCCGTATTGGTCATAAGTCTTTCGATCTTCGGGTCTCGTGCTCCGAGGACTTCAACCCACACTCCTGGCATGCTCCCTGACACGTTTTCCGGAGGTATAGGTCGGGAAGCGAGCTCGTTGGAGGGAGAACTGTGGTGCGACCCAAAACGGTCCAAAAGATGGCCGAAGCTTCCAACGAGTGGCGAACGCTCGTCCGGTGTCAGAAACCACTGGAAATGCACTTGCAGCGAAGGAAATGGGCTGAGCTCGAGGACTTCCGGTGCTCGTCCCAAGAAAACGCGAGCGGGAATGCCCCGGACTCAGTTTTCTCGTCCTGGGGTAAAAAGCGGTCCCCCGACGGTTTCTTCCCTTTGCTCCGTATTGGTCATAAGTCTTTCGATCTTCGGGTCTCGTGCTCCGAGGACTTCAACCCACACTCCTGGCATGCTCCCTGACACGTTTTCCGGAGGTATAGGTCGGGAAGCGAGCTCGTTGGAGGGAGAACTGTGGTGCGACCTAAAACGGTCCAAAAGATGGCCGAAGCTTCCAACGAGTGGCGAACGCTCGTCCGGTGTCAGAAACCACTGGAAATGCACTTGCAGCGAAGGAAACGGGCTGAGCTCGAGGACTTCCGGTGCTCGTCCCAAGAAAACGCGAGCGGGAATGCCCCGGACTCAGTTTTCTCGTCCTGGGGTAAAAAGCGGTCCCCCGACGGTTTCTTCCCTTTGCTCCGTATTGGTCATAAGTCTTTCGATCTTCGGGTCTCGTGCTCCGAGGACTTCAACCCACACTCCTGGCATGCTCCCTGACACGTTTTCCGGAGGTATAGGTCGGGAAGCGAGCTCGTTGGAGGGAGAACTGTGGTGCGACCAGAAACGGTCCAAAAGACGGCCGAAGCTTCCAACGAGTGGCGAACGCTCGTCCGGTGTCAGAAACCACTGGAAATGCACTTGCAGCGAAGGAAACGGGCTGAGCTCGAGGACTTCCGGTGCTCGTCCCAAGAAAACGCGAGCGGGAATGCCCCGGACTCAGTTTTCTCGTCCTGGGGTAAAAAGCGGTCCCCCGACGGTTTCTTCCCTTTGCTCCGTATTGGTCATAAGTCTTTCGATCTTCGGGTCTCGTGCTCCGAGGACTTCAACCCACACTCCTGGCATGCTCCCTGACACGTTTTCCGGAGGTATAGGTCGGGAAGCGAGCTCGTTGGAGGGAGAACTGTGGTGCGACCCAAAACGGTCCAAAAGATGGCCGAAGCTTCCAACGAGTGGCGAACGCTCGTCCGGTGTCAGAAACCACTGGAAATGCACTTGCAGCGAAGGAAACGGGCTGAGCTCGAGGACTTCCGGTGCTCGTCCCAAGAAAACGCGAGCGGGAATGCCCCGGACTCAGTTTTCTCGTCCTGGGGTAAAAAGCGGTCCCCCGACGGTTTCTTCCCTTTGCTCCGTATTGGTCATAAGTCTTTCGATCTTCGGGTCTCGTGCTCCGAGGACTTCAACCCACCTCCTGGCATGCTCCCTGACACGTTTTCCGGAGGTATGGGTCGGGAAGCGAGCTCGTTGGAGGGAGAACTGTGGTGCGACCCAAAACGGTCCAAAAGATGGCCGAAGCTTCCAGCGAGTGGCGAACGCTCGTCCGGTGTCAGAAACCACTGGAAATGCACTTGCAGCGAAGGAAACGGGCTGAGCTCGAGGACTTCCGGTGCTCGTCCCAAGAAAACGCGAGCAGGAATGCCCCGGACTCCGTTTTCTCGTCCTGGGGTAAAAAGCGGTCCCCCGACGGTTTCTTCCCTTTGCTCCGTATTGGTCATAAGTCTTTCGATCTTCGGGTCTCGTGCTCCGAGGACTTCAACCCACACTCCTGGCATGCTCCCTGACACGTTTTCCGGAGGTATAGGTCGGGAAGCGAGCTCGTTGGAGGGAGAACTGTGGTGCGACCCAAAACGGTCCAAAAGATGGCCGAAGCTTCCAACGAGTGGCGAACGCTCGTCCGGTGTCAGAAACCACTGGAAATGCACTTGCAGCGAAGGAAACGGGCTGAGCTCGAGGACTTCCGGTGCTCGTCCCAAGAAAACGCGAGCGGGAATGCCCCGGACTCAGTTTTCTCGTCCTGGGGTAAAAAGCGGTCCCCCGACGGTTTCTTCCCTTTGCTCCGTATTGGTCATAAGTCTTTCGATCTTCGGGTCTCGTGCTCCGAGGACTTCAACCCACACTCCTGGCATGCTCCCTGACACGTTTTCCGGAGGTATAGGTCGGGAAGCGAGCTCGTTGGAGGGAGAACTGTGGTGCGACCCAAAACGGTCCAAAAGATGGCCGAAGCTTCCAACGAGTGGCGAACGCTCGTCCGGTGTCAGAAACCACTGGAAATGCACTTGCAGCGAAGGAAATGGGCTGAGCTCGAGGACTTCCGGTGCTCGTCCCAAGAAAACGCGAGCGGGAATGCCCCGGACTCAGTTTTCTCGTCCTGGGGTAAAAAGCGGTCCCCCGACGGTTTCTTCCCTTTGCTCCGTATTGGTCATAAGTCTTTCGATCTTCGGGTCTCGTGCTCCGAGGACTTCAACCCACACTCCTGGCATGCTCCCTGACACGTTTTCCGGAGGTATAGGTCGGGAAGCGAGCTCGTTGGAGGGAGAACTGTGGTGCGACCTAAAACGGTCCAAAAGATGGCCGAAGCTTCCAACGAGTGGCGAACGCTCGTCCGGTGTCAGAAACCACTGGAAATGCACTTGCAGCGAAGGAAACGGGCTGAGCTCGAGGACTTCCGGTGCTCGTCCCAAGAAAACGCGAGCGGGAATGCCCCGGACTCAGTTTTCTCGTCCTGGGGTAAAAAGCGGTCCCCCGACGGTTTCTTCCCTTTGCTCCGTATTGGTCATAAGTCTTTCGATCTTCGGGTCTCGTGCTCCGAGGACTTCAACCCACACTCCTGGCATGCTCCCTGACACGTTTTCCGGAGGTATAGGTCGGGAAGCGAGCTCGTTGGAGGGAGAACTGTGGTGCGACCCAAAACGGTCCAAAAGACGGCCGAAGCTTCCAACGAGTGGCGAACGCTCGTCCGGTGTCAGAAACCACTGGAAATGCACTTGCAGCGAAGGAAACGGGCTGAGCTCGAGGACTTCCGGTGCTCGTCCCAAGAAAACGCGAGCGGGAATGCCCCGGACTCAGTTTTCTCGTCCTGGGGTAAAAAGCGGTCCCCCGACGGTTTCTTCCCTTTGCTCCGTATTGGTCATAAGTCTTTCGATCTTCGGGTCTCGTGCTCCGAGGACTTCAACCCACACTCCTGGCATGCTCCCTGACACGTTTTCCGGAGGTATAGGTCGGGAAGCGAGCTCGTTGGAGGGAGAACTGTGGTGCGACCCAAAACGGTCCAAAAGATGGCCGAAGCTTCCAACGAGTGGCGAACGCTCGTCCGGTGTCAGAAACCACTGGAAATGCACTTGCAGCGAAGGAAACGGGCTGAGCTCGAGGACTTCCGGTGCTCGTCCCAAGAAAACGCGAGCGGGAATGCCCCGGACTCAGTTTTCTCGTCCTGGGGTAAAAAGCGGTCCCCCGACGGTTTCTTCCCTTTGCTCCGTATTGGTCATAAGTCTTTCGATCTTCGGGTCTCGTGCTCCGAGGACTTCAACCCACACTCCTGGCATGCTCCCTGACACGTTTTCCGGAGGTATAGGTCGGGAAGCGAGCTCGTTGGAGGGAGAACTGTGGTGCGACCTAAAACGGTCCAAAAGATGGCCGAAGCTTCCAACGAGTGGCGAACGCTCGTCCGGTGTCAGAAACCACTGGAAATGCACTTGCAGCGAAGGAAACGGGCTGAGCTCGAGGACTTCCGGTGCTCGTCCCAAGAAAACGCGAGCGGGAATGCCCCGGACTCAGTTTTCTCGTCCTGGGGTAAAAAGCGGTCCCCCGACGGTTTCTTCCCTTTGCTCCGTATTGGTCATAAGTCTTTCGATCTTCGGGTCTCGTGCTCCGAGGACTTCAACCCACACTCCTGGCATGCTCCCTGACACGTTTTCCGGAGGTATAGGTCGGGAAGCGAGCTCGTTGGAGGGAGAACTGTGGTGCGACCCAAAACGGTCCAAAAGACGGCCGAAGCTTCCAACGAGTGGCGAACGCTCGTCCGGTGTCAGAAACCACTGGAAATGCACTTGCAGCGAAGGAAACGGGCTGAGCTCGAGGACTTCCGGTGCTCGTCCCAAGAAAACGCGAGCGAGAATGCCCCGGACTCAGTTTTCTCGTCCTGGGGTAAAAAGCGGTCCCCCGACGGTTTCTTCCCTTTGCTCCGTATTGGTCATAAGTCTTTCGATCTTCGGGTCTCGTGCTCCGAGGACTTCAACCCACACTCCTGGCATGCTCCCTGACACGTTTTCCGGAGGTATAGGTCGGGAAGCGAGCTCGTTGGAGGGAGAACTGTGGTGCGACCCAAAACGGTCCAAAAGATGGCCGAAGCTTCCAACGAGTGGCGAACGCTCGTCCGGTGTCAGAAACCACTGGAAATGCACTTGCAGCGAAGGAAACGGGCTGAGCTCGAGGACTTCCGGTGCTCGTCCCAAGAAAACGCGAGCGGGAATGCCCCGGACTCAGTTTTCTCGTCCTGGGGTAAAAAGCGGTCCCCCGACGGTTTCTTCCCTTTGCTCCGTATTGGTCATAAGTCTTTCGATCTTCGGGTCTCGTGCTCCGAGGACTTCAACCCACACTCCTGGCATGCTCCCTGACACGTTTTCCGGAGGTATGGGTCGGGAAGCGAGCTCGTTGGAGGGAGAACTGTGGTGCGACCCAAAACGGTCCAAAAGATGGCCGAAGCTTCCAGCGAGTGGCGAACGCTCGTCCGGGGCATTCCCGCTCGCGTTTTCTTGGGACGAGCACCGGAAGTCCTCGAGCTCAGCCCGTTTCCTTCGCATGCACTCAGTTTTCTCGTCCTGGGGTAAAAAGCGGTCCCCCGACGGTTTCTTCCCTTTGCTCCGTATTGGTCATAAGTCTTTCGATCTTCGGGTCTCGTGCTCCGAGGACTTCAACCCACACTCCTGGCATGCTCCCTGACACGTTTTCCGGAGGTATGGGTCGGGAAGCGAGCTCGTTGGAGGGAGAACTGTGGTGCGACCCAAAACGGTCCAAAAGATGGCCGAAGCTTCCAACGAGTGGCGAACGCTCGTCCGGTGTCAGAAACCACTGGAAATGCACTTGCAGCGAAGGAAACGGGCTGAGCTCGAGGACTTCCGGTGCTCGTCCCAAGAAAACGCGAGCGGGAATGCCCCGGACTCAGTTTTCTCGTCCTGGGGTAAAAAGCGGTCCCCCGACGGTTTCTTCCCTTTGCTCCGTATTGGTCATAAGTCTTTCGATCTTCGGGTCTCGTGCTCCGAGGACTTCAACCCACACTCCTGGCATGCTCCCTGACACGTTTTCCGGAGGTATAGGTCGGGAAGCGAGCTCGTTGGAGGGAGAACTGTGGTGCGACCCAAAACGGTCCAAAAGATGGCCGAAGCTTCCAACGAGTGGCGAACGCTCGTCCGGTGTCAGAAACCACTGGAAATGCACTTGCAGCGAAGGAAACGGGCTGAGCTCGAGGACTTCCGGTGCTCGTCCCAAGAAAACGCGAGCGGGAATGCCCCGGACTCAGTTTTCTCGTCCTGGGGTAAAAAGCGGTCCCCCGACGGTTTCTTCCCTTTGCTCCGTATTGGTCATAAGTCTTTCGATCTTCGGGTCTCGTGCTCCGAGGACTTCAACCCACACTCCTGGCATGCTCCCTGACACGTTTTCCGGAGGTATGGGTCGGGAAGCGAGCTCGTTGGAGGGAGAACTGTGGTGCGACCCAAAACGGTCCAAAAGATGGCCGAAGCTTCCAGCGAGTGGCGAACGCTCGTCCGGTGTCAGAAACCACTGGAAATGCACTTGCAGCGAAGGAAACGGGCTGAGCTCGAGGACTTCCGGTGCTCGTCCCAAGAAAACGCGAGCAGGAATGCCCCGGACTCCGTTTTCTCGTCCTGGGGTAAAAAGCGGTCCCCCGACGGTTTCTTCCCTTTGCTCCGTATTGGTCATAAGTCTTTCGATCTTCGGGTCTCGTGCTCCGAGGACTTCAACCCACACTCCTGGCATGCTCCCTGACACGTTTTCCGGAGGTATGGGTCGGGAAGCGAGCTCGTTGGAGGGAGAACTGTGGTGCGACCCAAAACGGTCCAAAAGATGGCCGAAGCTTCCAACGAGTGGCGAACGCTCGTCCGGTGTCAGAAACCACTGGAAATGCACTTGCAGCGAAGGAAACGGGCTGAGCTCGAGGACTTCCGGTGCTCGTCCCAAGAAAACGCGAGCGGGAATGCCCCGGACTCAGTTTTCTCGTCCTGGGGTAAAAAGCGGTCCCCCGACGGTTTCTTCCCTTTGCTCCGTATTGGTCATAAGTCTTTCGATCTTCGGGTCTCGTGCTCCGAGGACTTCAATCCACACTCCTGGCATGCTCCCTGACACGTTTTCCGGAGGTATAGGTCGGGAAGCGAGCTCGTTGGAGGGAGAACTGTGGTGCGACCCAAAACGGTCCAAAAGATGGCCGAAGCTTCCAACGAGTGGCGAACGCTCGTCCGGTGTCAGAAACCACTGGAAATGCACTTGCAGCGAAGGAAACGGGCTGAGCTCGAGGACTTCCGGTGCTCGTCCCAAGAAAACGCGAGCGGGAATGCCCCGGACTCAGTTTTCTCGTCCTGGGGTAAAAAGCGGTCCCCCGACGGTTTCTTCCCTTTGCTCCGTATTGGTCATAAGTCTTTCGATCTTCGGGTCTCGTGCTCCGAGGACTTCAACCCACACTCCTGGCATGCTCCCTGACACGTTTTCCGGAGGTATGGGTCGGGAAGCGAGCTCGTTGGAGGGAGAACTGTGGTGCGACCCAAAACGGTCCAAAAGATGGCCGAAGCTTCCAGCGAGTGGCGAACGCTCGTCCGGTGTCAGAAACCACTGGAAATGCACTTGCAGCGAAGGAAACGGGCTGAGCTCGAGGACTTCCGGTGCTCGTCCCAAGAAAACGCGAGCGGGAATGCCCCGGACTCAGTTTTCTCGTCCTGGGGTAAAAAGCGGTCCCCCGACGGTTTCTTCCCTTTGCTCCGTATTGGTCATAGGTCTTTCGATCTTCGGGTCTCGTGCTCCGAGGACTTCAACCCACACTCCTGGCATGCTCCCTGACACGTTTTCCGGAGGTATGGGTCGGGAAGCGAGCTCGTTGGAGGGAGAACTGTGGTGCGACCTAAAACGGTCCAAAAGATGGCCGAAGCTTCCAACGAGTGGCGAACGCTCGTCCGGTGTCAGAAACCACTGGAAATGCACTTGCAGCGAAGGAAACGGGCTGAGCTCGAGGACTTCCGGTGCTCGTCCCAAGAAAACGCGAGCGGGAATGCCCCGGACTCAGTTTTCTCGTCCTGGGGTAAAAAGCGGTCCCCCGACGGTTTCTTCCCTTTGCTCCGTATTGGTCATAAGTCTTTCGATCTTCGGGTCTCGTGCTCCGAGGACTTCAACCCACACTCCTGGCATGCTCCCTGACACGTTTTCCGGAGGTATAGGTCGGGAAGCGAGCTCGTTGGAGGGAGAACTGTGGTGCGACCCAAAACGGTCCAAAAGACGGCCGAAGCTTCCAACGAGTGGCGAACGCTCGTCCGGTGTCAGAAACCACTGGAAATGCACTTGCAGCGAAGGAAACGGGCTGAGCTCGAGGACTTCCGGTGCTCGTCCCAAGAAAACGCGAGCGGGAATGCCCCGGACTCAGTTTTCTCGTCCTGGGGTAAAAAGCGGTCCCCCGACGGTTTCTTCCCTTTGCTCCGTATTGGTCATAAGTCTTTCGATCTTCGGGTCTCGTGCTCCGAGGACTTCAACCCACACTCCTGGCATGCTCCCTGACACGTTTTCCGGAGGTATAGGTCGGGAAGCGAGCTCGTTGGAGGGAGAACTGTGGTGCGACCCAAAACGGTCCAAAAGATGGCCGAAGCTTCCAACGAGTGGCGAACGCTCGTCCGGTGTCAGAAACCACTGGAAATGCACTTGCAGCGAAGGAAACGGGCTGAGCTCGAGGACTTCCGGTGCTCGTCCCAAGAAAACGCGAGCGGGAATGCCCCGGACTCAGTTTTCTCGTCCTGGGGTAAAAAGCGGTCCCCCGACGGTTTCTTCCCTTTGCTCCGTATTGGTCATAAGTCTTTCGATCTTCGGGTCTCGTGCTCCGAGGACTTCAACCCACACTCCTGGCATGCTCCCTGACACGTTTTCCGGAGGTATGGGTCGGGAAGCGAGCTCGTTGGAGGGAGAACTGTGGTGCGACCCAAAACGGTCCAAAAGATGGCCGAAGCTTCCAGCGAGTGGCGAACGCTCGTCCGGGGCATTCCCGCTCGCGTTTTCTTGGGACGAGCACCGGAAGTCCTCGAGCTCAGCCCGTTTCCTTCGCATGCACTCAGTTTTCTCGTCCTGGGGTAAAAAGCGGTCCCCCGACGGTTTCTTCCCTTTGCTCCGTATTGGTCATAAGTCTTTCGATCTTCGGGTCTCGTGCTCCGAGGACTTCAACCCACACTCCTGGCATGCTCCCTGACACGTTTTCCGGAGGTATGGGTCGGGAAGCGAGCTCGTTGGAGGGAGAACTGTGGTGCGACCCAAAACGGTCCAAAAGATGGCCGAAGCTTCCAACGAGTGGCGAACGCTCGTCCGGTGTCAGAAACCACTGGAAATGCACTTGCAGCGAAGGAAACGGGCTGAGCTCGAGGACTTCCGGTGCTCGTCCCAAGAAAACGCGAGCGGGAATGCCCCGGACTCAGTTTTCTCGTCCTGGGGTAAAAAGCGGTCCCCCGACGGTTTCTTCCCTTTGCTCCGTATTGGTCATAAGTCTTTCGATCTTCGGGTCTCGTGCTCCGAGGACTTCAACCCACACTCCTGGCATGCTCCCTGACACGTTTTCCGGAGGTATAGGTCGGGAAGCGAGCTCGTTGGAGGGAGAACTGTGGTGCGACCCAAAACGGTCCAAAAGATGGCCGAAGCTTCCAACGAGTGGCGAACGCTCGTCCGGTGTCAGAAACCACTGGAAATGCACTTGCAGCGAAGGAAACGGGCTGAGCTCGAGGACTTCCGGTGCTCGTCCCAAGAAAACGCGAGCGGGAATGCCCCGGACTCAGTTTTCTCGTCCTGGGGTAAAAAGCGGTCCCCCGACGGTTTCTTCCCTTTGCTCCGTATTGGTCATAAGTCTTTCGATCTTCGGGTCTCGTGCTCCGAGGACTTCAACCCACACTCCTGGCATGCTCCCTGACACGTTTTCCAGAGGTATGGGTCGGGAAGCGAGCTCGTTGGAGGGAGAACTGTGGTGCGACCCAAAACGGTCCAAAAGATGGCCGAAGCTTCCAGCGAGTGGCGAACGCTCGTCCGGTGTCAGAAACCACTGGAAATGCACTTGCAGCGAAGGAAACGGGCTGAGCTCGAGGACTTCCGGTGCTCGTCCCAAGAAAACGCGAGCAGGAATGCCCCGGACTCCGTTTTCTCGTCCTGGGGTAAAAAGCGGTCCCCCGACGGTTTCTTCCCTTTGCTCCGTATTGGTCATAAGTCTTTCGATCTTCGGGTCTCGTGCTCCGAGGACTTCAACCCACACTCCTGGCATGCTCCCTGACACGTTTTCCGGAGGTATAGGTCGGGAAGCGAGCTCGTTGGAGGGAGAACTGTGGTGCGACCCAAAACGGTCCAAAAGATGGCCGAAGCTTCCAACGAGTGGCGAACGCTCGTCCGGTGTCAGAAACCACTGGAAATGCACTTGCAGCGAAGGAAACGGGCTGAGCTCGAGGACTTCCGGTGCTCGTCCCAAGAAAACGCGAGCGGGAATGCCCCGGACTCAGTTTTCTCGTCCTGGGGTAAAAAGCGGTCCCCCGACGGTTTCTTCCCTTTGCTCCGTATTGGTCATAAGTCTTTCGATCTTCGGGTCTCGTGCTCCGAGGACTTCAACCCACACTCCTGGCATGCTCCCTGACACGTTTTCCGGAGGTATAGGTCGGGAAGCGAGCTCGTTGGAGGGAGAACTGTGGTGCGACCCAAAACGGTCCAAAAGATGGCCGAAGCTTCCAACGAGTGGCGAACGCTCGTCCGGTGTCAGAAACCACTGGAAATGCACTTGCAGCGAAGGAAACGGGCTGAGCTCGAGGACTTCCGGTGCTCGTCCCAAGAAAACGCGAGCGGGAATGCCCCGGACTCAGTTTTCTCGTCCTGGGGTAAAAAGCGGTCCCCCGACGGTTTCTTCCCTTTGCTCCGTATTGGTCATAAGTCTTTCGATCTTCGGGTCTCGTGCTCCGAGGACTTCAACCCACACTCCTGGCATGCTCCCTGACACGTTTTCCGGAGGTATAGGTCGGGAAGCGAGCTCGTTGGAGGGAGAACTGTGGTGCGACCCAAAACGGTCCAAAAGATGGCCGAAGCTTCCAACGAGTGGCGAACGCTCGTCCGGTGTCAGAAACCACTGGAAATGCACTTGCAGCGAAGGAAATGGGCTGAGCTCGAGGACTTCCGGTGCTCGTCCCAAGAAAACGCGAGCGGGAATGCCCCGGACTCAGTTTTCTCGTCCTGGGGTAAAAAGCGGTCCCCCGACGGTTTCTTCCCTTTGCTCCGTATTGGTCATAAGTCTTTCGATCTTCGGGTCTCGTGCTCCGAGGACTTCAACCCACACTCCTGGCATGCTCCCTGACACGTTTTCCGGAGGTATAGGTCGGGAAGCGAGCTCGTTGGAGGGAGAACTGTGGTGCGACCTAAAACGGTCCAAAAGATGGCCGAAGCTTCCAACGAGTGGCGAACGCTCGTCCGGTGTCAGAAACCACTGGAAATGCACTTGCAGCGAAGGAAACGGGCTGAGCTCGAGGACTTCCGGTGCTCGTCCCAAGAAAACGCGAGCGGGAATGCCCCGGACTCAGTTTTCTCGTCCTGGGGTAAAAAGCGGTCCCCCGACGGTTTCTTCCCTTTGCTCCGTATTGGTCATAAGTCTTTCGATCTTCGGGTCTCGTGCTCCGAGGACTTCAACCCACACTCCTGGCATGCTCCCTGACACGTTTTCCGGAGGTATAGGTCGGGAAGCGAGCTCGTTGGAGGGAGAACTGTGGTGCGACCCAAAACGGTCCAAAAGACGGCCGAAGCTTCCAACGAGTGGCGAACGCTCGTCCGGTGTCAGAAACCACTGGAAATGCACTTGCAGCGAAGGAAACGGGCTGAGCTCGAGGACTTCCGGTGCTCGTCCCAAGAAAACGCGAGCGGGAATGCCCCGGACTCAGTTTTCTCGTCCTGGGGTAAAAAGCGGTCCCCCGACGGTTTCTTCCCTTTGCTCCGTATTGGTCATAAGTCTTTCGATCTTCGGGTCTCGTGCTCCGAGGACTTCAACCCACACTCCTGGCATGCTCCCTGACACGTTTTCCGGAGGTATAGGTCGGGAAGCGAGCTCGTTGGAGGGAGAACTGTGGTGCGACCCAAAACGGTCCAAAAGATGGCCGAAGCTTCCAACGAGTGGCGAACGCTCGTCCGGTGTCAGAAACCACTGGAAATGCACTTGCAGCGAAGGAAACGGGCTGAGCTCGAGGACTTCCGGTGCTCGTCCCAAGAAAACGCGAGCGGGAATGCCCCGGACTCAGTTTTCTCGTCCTGGGGTAAAAAGCGGTCCCCCGACGGTTTCTTCCCTTTGCTCCGTATTGGTCATAAGTCTTTCGATCTTCGGGTCTCGTGCTCCGAGGACTTCAACCCACACTCCTGGCATGCTCCCTGACACGTTTTCCGGAGGTATGGGTCGGGAAGCGAGCTCGTTGGAGGGAGAACTGTGGTGCGACCCAAAACGGTCCAAAAGATGGCCGAAGCTTCCAGCGAGTGGCGAACGCTCGTCCGGGGCATTCCCGCTCGCGTTTTCTTGGGACGAGCACCGGAAGTCCTCGAGCTCAGCCCGTTTCCTTCGCATGCACTCAGTTTTCTCGTCCTGGGGTAAAAAGCGGTCCCCCGACGGTTTCTTCCCTTTGCTCCGTATTGGTCATAAGTCTTTCGATCTTCGGGTCTCGTGCTCCGAGGACTTCAACCCACACTCCTGGCATGCTCCCTGACACGTTTTCCGGAGGTATGGGTCGGGAAGCGAGCTCGTTGGAGGGAGAACTGTGGTGCGACCCAAAACGGTCCAAAAGATGGCCGAAGCTTCCAACGAGTGGCGAACGCTCGTCCGGTGTCAGAAACCACTGGAAATGCACTTGCAGCGAAGGAAACGGGCTGAGCTCGAGGACTTCCGGTGCTCGTCCCAAGAAAACGCGAGCGGGAATGCCCCGGACTCAGTTTTCTCGTCCTGGGGTAAAAAGCGGTCCCCCGACGGTTTCTTCCCTTTGCTCCGTATTGGTCATAAGTCTTTCGATCTTCGGGTCTCGTGCTCCGAGGACTTCAACCCACACTCCTGGCATGCTCCCTGACACGTTTTCCGGAGGTATAGGTCGGGAAGCGAGCTCGTTGGAGGGAGAACCGTGGTGCGACCCAAAACGGTCCAAAAGATGGCCGAAGCTTCCAACGAGTGGCGAACGCTCGTCCGGTGTCAGAAACCACTGGAAATGCACTTGCAGCGAAGGAAACGGGCTGAGCTCGAGGACTTCCGGTGCTCGTCCCAAGAAAACGCGAGCGGGAATGCCCCGGACTCAGTTTTCTCGTCCTGGGGTAAAAAGCGGTCCCCCGACGGTTTCTTCCCTTTGCTCCGTATTGGTCATAAGTCTTTCGATCTTCGGGTCTCGTGCTCCGAGGACTTCAACCCACACTCCTGGCATGCTCCCTGACACGTTTTCCGGAGGTATGGGTCGGGAAGCGAGCTCGTTGGAGGGAGAACTGTGGTGCGACCCAAAACGGTCCAAAAGATGGCCGAAGCTTCCAGCGAGTGGCGAACGCTCGTCCGGTGTCAGAAACCACTGGAAATGCACTTGCAGCGAAGGAAACGGGCTGAGCTCGAGGACTTCCGGTGCTCGTCCCAAGAAAACGCGAGCAGGAATGCCCCGGACTCCGTTTTCTCGTCCTGGGGTAAAAAGCGGTCCCCCCGACGGTTTCTTCCCTTTGCTCCGTATTGGTCATAAGTCTTTCGATCTTCGGGTCTCGTGCTCCGAGGACTTCAACCCACACTCCTGGCATGCTCCCTGACACGTTTTCCGGAGGTATGGGTCGGGAAGCGAGCTCGTTGGAGGGAGAACTGTGGTGCGACCCAAAACGGTCCAAAAGATGGCCGAAGCTTCCAACGAGTGGCGAACGCTCGTCCGGTGTCAGAAACCACTGGAAATGCACTTGCAGCGAAGGAAACGGGCTGAGCTCGAGGACTTCCGGTGCTCGTCCCAAGAAAACGCGAGCGGGAATGCCCCGGACTCAGTTTTCTCGTCCTGGGGTAAAAAGCGGTCCCCCGACGGTTTCTTCCCTTTGCTCCGTATTGGTCATAAGTCTTTCGATCTTCGGGTCTCGTGCTCCGAGGACTTCAACCCACACTCCTGGCATGCTCCCTGACACGTTTTCCGGAGGTATAGGTCGGGAAGCGAGCTCGTTGGAGGGAGAACTGTGGTGCGACCCAAAACGGTCCAAAAGATGGCCGAAGCTTCCAACGAGTGGCGAACGCTCGTCCGGTGTCAGAAACCACTGGAAATGCACTTGCAGCGAAGGAAACGGGCTGAGCTCGAGGACTTCCGGTGCTCGTCCCAAGAAAACGCGAGCGGGAATGCCCCGGACTCAGTTTTCTCGTCCTGGGGTAAAAAGCGGTCCCCCGACGGTTTCTTCCCTTTGCTCCGTATTGGTCATAAGTCTTTCGATCTTCGGGTCTCGTGCTCCGAGGACTTCGACCCACACTCCTGGCATGCTCCCTGACACGTTTTCCGGAGGTATGGGTCGGGAAGCGAGCTCGTTGGAGGGAGAACTGTGGTGCGACCCAAAACGGTCCAAAAGATGGCCGAAGCTTCCAGCGAGTGGCGAACGCTCGTCCGGTGTCAGAAACCACTGGAAATGCACTTGCAGCGAAGGAAACGGGCTGAGCTCGAGGACTTCCGGTGCTCGTCCCAAGAAAACGCGAGCAGGAATGCCCCGGACTCCGTTTTCTCGTCCTGGGGTAAAAAGCGGTCCCCCGACGGTTTCTTCCCTTTGCTCCGTATTGGTCATAAGTCTTTCGATCTTCGGGTCTCGTGCTCCGAGGACTTCAACCCACACTCCTGGCATGCTCCCTGACACGTTTTCCGGAGGTATGGGTCGGGAAGCGAGCTCGTTGGAGGGAGAACTGTGGTGCGACCCAAAACGGTCCAAAAGATGGCCGAAGCTTCCAACGAGTGGCGAACGCTCGTCCGGTGTCAGAAACCACTGGAAATGCACTTGCAGCGAAGGAAACGGGCTGAGCTCGAGGACTTCCGGTGCTCGTCCCAAGAAAACGCGAGCGGGAATGCCCCGGACTCAGTTTTCTCGTCCTGGGGTAAAAAGCGGTCCCCCGACGGTTTCTTCCCTTTGCTCCGTATTGGTCATAAGTCTTTCGATCTTCGGGTCTCGTGCTCCGAGGACTTCAACCCACACTCCTGGCATGCTCCCTGACACGTTTTCCGGAGGTATAGGTCGGGAAGCGAGCTCGTTGGAGGGAGAACTGTGGTGCGACCCAAAACGGTCCAAAAGATGGCCGAAGCTTCCAACGAGTGGCGAACGCTCGTCCGGTGTCAGAAACCACTGGAAATGCACTTGCAGCGAAGGAAACGGGCTGAGCTCGAGGACTTCGGGTGCTCGTCCCAAGAAAACGCGAGCGGGAATGCCCCGGACTCAGTTTTCTCGTCCTGGGGTAAAAAGCGGTCCCCCGACGGTTTCTTCCCTTTGCTCCGTATTGGTCATAAGTCTTTCGATCTTCGGGTCTCGTGCTCCGAGGACTTCAACCCACACTCCTGGCATGCTCCCTGACACGTTTTTCGGAGGTATAGGTCGGGAAGCGAGCTCGTTGGAGGGAGAACTGTGGTGCGACCCAAAACGGTCCAAAAGATGGCCGAAGCTTCCAACGAGTGGCGAACGCTCGTCCGGTGTCAGAAACCACTGGAAATGCACTTGCAGCGAAGGAAACGGGCTGAGCTCGAGGACTTCCGGTGCTCGTCCCAAGAAAACGCGAGCGGGAATGCCCCGGACTCAGTTTTCTCGTCATGGGGTAAAAAGCGGTCCCCCGACGGTTTCTTCCCTTTGCTCCGTATTGGTCATAAGTCTTTCGATCTTCGGGTCTCGTGCTCCGAGGACTTCAACCCACACTCCTGGCATGCTCCCTGACACGTTTTCCGGAGGTATAGGTCGGGAAGCGAGCTCGTTGGAGGGAGAACTGTGGTGCGACCCAAAACGGTCCAAAAGATGGCCGAAGCCTCCAACGAGTGGCGAACGCTCGTCCGGTGTCAGAAACCACTGGAAATGCACTTGCAGCGAAGGAAACGGGCTGAGCTCGAGGACTTCCGGTGCTCGTCCCAAGAAAACGCGAGCGGGAATGCCCCGGACTCAGTTTTCTCGTCCTGGGGTAAAAAGCGGTCCCCCGACGGTTTCTTCCCTTTGCTCCGTATTGGTCATAAGTCTTTCGATCTTCGGGTCTCGTGCTCCGAGGACTTCAACCCACACTCCTGGCATGCTCCCTGACACGTTTTCCGGAGGTATAGGTCGGGAAGCGAGCTCGTTGGAGGGAGAACTGTGGTGCGACCCAAAACGGTCCAAAAGATGGCCGAAGCTTCCAACGAGTGGCGAACGCTCGTCCGGTGTCAGAAACCACTGGAAATGCACTTGCAGCGAAGGAAACGGGCTGAGCTCGAGGACTTCCGGTGCTCGTCCCAAGAAAACGCGAGCGGGAATGCCCCGGACTCAGTTTTCTCGTCCTGGGGTAAAAAGCGGTCCCCCGACGGTTTCTTCCCTTTGCTCCGTATTGGTCATAAGTCTTTCGATCTTCGGGTCTCGTGCTCCGAGGACTTCAACCCACACTCCTGGCATGCTCCCTGACACGTTTTCCGGAGGTATAGGTCGGGAAGCGAGCTCGTTGGAGGGAGAACTGTGGTGCGACCCAAAACGGTCCAAAAGATGGCCGAAGCTTCCAACGAGTGGCGAACGCTCGTCCGGTGTCAGAAACCACTGGAAATGCACTTGCAGCGAAGGAAACGGGCTGAGCTCGAGGACTTCCGGTGCTCGTCCCAAGAAAACGCGAGCGGGAATGCCCCGGACTCAGTTTTCTCGTCCTGGGGTAAAAAGCGGTCCCCCGACGGTTTCTTCCCTTTGCTCCGTATTGGTCATAAGTCTTTCGATCTTCGGGTCTCGTGCTCCGAGGACTTCAACCCACACTCCTGGCATGCTCCCTGACACGTTTTCCGGAGGTATAGGTCGGGAAGCGAGCTCGTTGGAGGGAGAACTGTGGTGCGACCCAAAACGGTCCAAAAGATGGCCGAAGCTTCCAACGAGTGGCGAACGCTCGTCCGATGTCAGAAACCACTGGAAATGCACTTGCAGCGAAGGAAACGGGCTGAGCTCGAGGACTTCCGGTGCTCGTCCCAAGAAAACGCGAGCGGGAATGCCCCGGACTCAGTTTTCTCGTCCTGGGGTAAAAAGCGGTCCCCCGACGGTTTCTTCCCTTTGCTCCGTATTGGTCATAAGTCTTTCGATCTTCGGGTCTCGTGCTCCGAGGACTTCAACCCACACTCCTGGCATGCTCCTGACACGTTTTTCGGAGGTATAGGTCGGGAAGCGAGCTCGTTGGAGGGAGAACTGTGGTGCGACCCAAAACGGTCCAAAAGATGGCCGAAGCTTCCAACGAGTGGCGAACGCTCGTCCGGTGTCAGAAACCACTGGAAATGCACTTGCAGCGAAGGAAACGGGCTGAACTCGAGGACTTCCGGTGCTCGTCCCAAGAAAACGCGAGCGGGAATGCCCCGGACTCAGTTTTCTCGTCATGGGGTAAAAAGCGGTCCCCCGACGGTTTCTTCCCTTTGCTCCGTATTGGTCATAAGTCTTTCGATCTTCGGGTCTCGTGCTCCGAGGACTTCAACCCACACTCCTGGCATGCTCCCTGACACGTTTTCCGGAGGTATAGGTCGGGAAGCGAGCTCGTTGGAGGGAGAACTGTGGTGCGACCCAAAACGGTCCAAAAGATGGCCGAAGCTTCCAACGAGTGGCGAACGCTCGTCCGGTGTCAGAAACCACTGGAAATGCACTTGCAGCGAAGGAAACGGGCTGAGCTCGAGGACTTCCGGTGCTCGTCCCAAGAAAACGCGAGCGGGAATGCCCCGGACTCAGTTTTCTCGTCCTGGGGTAAAAAGCGGTCCCCCGACGGTTTCTTCCCTTTGCTCCGTATTGGTCATAAGTCTTTCGATCTTCGGGTCTCGTGCTCCGAGGACTTCAACCCACACTCCTGGCATGCTCCCTGACACGTTTTCCGGAGGTATAGGTCGGGAAGCGATCTCGTTGGAGGGAGAACTGTGGTGCGACCCAAAACGGTCCAAAAGATGGCCGAAGCTTCCAACGAGTGGCGAACGCTCGTCCGGTGTCAGAAACCACTGGAAATGCACTTGCAGCGAAGGAAACGGGCTGAGCTCGAGGACTTCCGGTGCTCGTCCCAAGAAAACGCGAGCGGGAATGCCCCGGACTCAGTTTTCTCGTCCTGGGGTAAAAAGCGGTCCCCCGACGGTTTCTTCCCTTTGCTCCGTATTGGTCATAAGTCTTTCGATCTTCGGGTCTCGTGCTCCGAGGACTTCAACCCACACTCCTGGCATGCTCCCTGACACGTTTTTCGGAGGTATAGGTCGGGAAGCGAGCTCGTTGGAGGGAGAACTGTGGTGCGACCCAAAACGGTCCAAAAGATGGCCGAAGCTTCCAACGAGTGGCGAACGCTCGTCCGGTGTCAGAAACCACTGGAAATGCACTTGCAGCGAAGGAAACGGGCTGAGCTCGAGGACTTCCGGTGCTCGTCCCAAGAAAACGCGAGCGGGAATGCCCCGGACTCAGTTTTCTCGTCCTGGGGTAAAAAGCGGTCCCCCGACGGTTTCTTCCCTTTGCTCCGTATTGGTCATAAGTCTTTCGATCTTCGGGTCTCGTGCTCCGAGGACTTCAACCCACACTCCTGGCATGCTCCCTGACACGTTTTCCGGAGGTATAGGTCGGGAAGCGAGCTCGTTGGAGGGAGAACTGTGGTGCGACCCAAAACGGTCCAAAAGATGGCCGAAGCTTCCAACGAGTGGCGAACGCTCGTCCGGTGTCAGAAACCACTGGAAATGCACTTGCAGCGAAGGAAACGGGCTGAGCTCGAGGACTTCCGGTGCTCGTCCCAAGAAAACGCGAGCGGGAATGCCCCGGACTCAGTTTTCTCGTCCTGGGGTAAAAAGCGGTCCCCCGACGGTTTCTTCCCTTTGCTCCGTATTGGTCATAAGTCTTTCGATCTTCGGGTCTCGTGCTCCGAGGACTTCAACCCACACTCCTGGCATGCTCCCTGACACGTTTTCCGGAGGTATAGGTCGGGAAGCGAGCTCGTTGGAGGGAGAACTGTGGTGCGACCCAAAACGGTCCAAAAGATGGCCGAAGCTTCCAACGAGTGGCGAACGCTCGTCCGGTGTCAGAAACCACTGGAAATGCACTTGCAGCGAAGGAAACGGGCTGAGCTCGAGGACTTCCGGTGCTCGTCCCAAGAAAACGCGAGCGGGAATGCCCCGGACTCAGTTTTCTCGTCCTGGGGTAAAAAGCGGTCCCCCGACGGTTTCTTCCCTTTGCTCCGTATTGGTCATAAGTCTTTCGATCTTCGGGTCTCGTGCTCCGAGGACTTCAACCCACACTCCTGGCATGCTCCCTGACACGTTTTCCGGAGGTATAGGTCGGGAAGCGAGCTCGTTGGAGGGAGAACTGTGGTGCGACCCAAAACGGTCCAAAAGATGGCCGAAGCTTCCAACGAGTGGCGAACGCTCGTCCGATGTCAGAAACCACTGGAAATGCACTTGCAGCGAAGGAAACGGGCTGAGCTCGAGGACTTCCGGTGCTCGTCCCAAGAAAACGCGAGCGGGAATGCCCCGGACTCAGTTTTCTCGTCCTGGGGTAAAAAGCGGTCCCCCGACGGTTTCTTCCCTTTGCTCCGTATTGGTCATAAGTCTTTCGATCTTCGGGTCTCGTGCTCCGAGGACTTCAACCCACACTCCTGGCATGCTCCTGACACGTTTTTCGGAGGTATAGGTCGGGAAGCGAGCTCGTTGGAGGGAGAACTGTGGTGCGACCCAAAACGGTCCAAAAGATGGCCGAAGCTTCCAACGAGTGGCGAACGCTCGTCCGGTGTCAGAAACCACTGGAAATGCACTTGCAGCGAAGGAAACGGGCTGAACTCGAGGACTTCCGGTGCTCGTCCCAAGAAAACGCGAGCGGGAATGCCCCGGACTCAGTTTTCTCGTCATGGGGTAAAAAGCGGTCCCCCGACGGTTTCTTCCCTTTGCTCCGTATTGGTCATAAGTCTTTCGATCTTCGGGTCTCGTGCTCCGAGGACTTCAACCCACACTCCTGGCATGCTCCCTGACACGTTTTCCGGAGGTATAGGTCGGGAAGCGAGCTCGTTGGAGGGAGAACTGTGGTGCGACCCAAAACGGTCCAAAAGATGGCCGAAGCTTCCAACGAGTGGCGAACGCTCGTCCGGTGTCAGAAACCACTGGAAATGCACTTGCAGCGAAGGAAACGGGCTGAGCTCGAGGACTTCCGGTGCTCGTCCCAAGAAAACGCGAGCGGGAATGCCCCGGACTCAGTTTTCTCGTCCTGGGGTAAAAAGCGGTCCCCCGACGGTTTCTTCCCTTTGCTCCGTATTGGTCATAAGTCTTTCGATCTTCGGGTCTCGTGCTCCGAGGACTTCAACCCACACTCCTGGCATGCTCCCTGACACGTTTTCCGGAGGTATAGGTCGGGAAGCGATCTCGTTGGAGGGAGAACTGTGGTGCGACCCAAAACGGTCCAAAAGATGGCCGAAGCTTCCAACGAGTGGCGAACGCTCGTCCGGTGTCAGAAACCACTGGAAATGCACTTGCAGCGAAGGAAACGGGCTGAGCTCGAGGACTTCCGGTGCTCGTCCCAAGAAAACGCGAGCGGGAATGCCCCGGACTCAGTTTTCTCGTCCTGGGGTAAAAAGCGGTCCCCCGACGGTTTCTTCCCTTTGCTCCGTATTGGTCATAAGTCTTTCGATCTTCGGGTCTCGTGCTCCGAGGACTTCAACCCACACTCCTGGCATGCTCCCTGACACGTTTTTCGGAGGTATAGGTCGGGAAGCGAGCTCGTTGGAGGGAGAACTGTGGTGCGACCCAAAACGGTCCAAAAGATGGCCGAAGCTTCCAACGAGTGGCGAACGCTCGTCCGGTGTCAGAAACCACTGGAAATGCACTTGCAGCGAAGGAAACGGGCTGAGCTCGAGGACTTCCGGTGCTCGTCCCAAGAAAATGCGAGCGGGAATGCCCCGGACTCAGTTTTCTCGTCATGGGGTAAAAAGCGGTCCCCCGACGGTTTCTTCCCTTCGCTCCGTATTGGTCATAAGTCTTTCGATCTTCGGGTCTCGTGCTCCGAGGACTTCAACCCACACTCCTGGCATGCTCCCTGACACGTTTTCCGGAGGTATAGGTCGGGAAGCGAGCTCGTTGGAGGGAGAACTGTGGTGCGACCCAAAACGGTCCAAAAGATGGCCGAAGCTTCCAACGAGTGGCGAACGCTCGTCCGGTGTCAGAAACCACTGGACATGCACTTGCAGCGAAGGAAACGGGCTGAGCTCGAGGACTTCCGGTGCTCGTCCCAAGAAAACGCGAGCGGGAATGCCCCGGACTCAGTTTTCTCGTCCTGGGGTAAAAAGCGGTCCCCCGACGGTTTCTTCCCTTTGCTCCGTATTGGTCATAAGTCTTTCGATCTTCGGGTCTCATGCTCCGAGGACTTCAACCCACACTCCTGGCATGCTCCCTGACACGTTTTCCGGAGGTATAGGTCGGGAAGCGAGCTCGTTGGAGGGAGAACTGTGGTGCGACCCAAAACGGTCCAAAAGATGGCCGAAGCTTCCAACGAGTGGCGAACGCTCGTCCGATGTCAGAAACCACTGGAAATGCACTTGCAGCGAAGGAAACGGGCTGAGCTCGAGGACTTCCGGTGCTCGTCCCAAGAAAACGCGAGCGGGAATGCCCCGGACTCAGTTTTCTCGTCCTGGGGTAAAAAGCGGTCCCCCGACGGTTTCTTCCCTTTGCTCCGTATTGGTCATAAGTCTTTCGATCTTCGGGTCTCGTGCTCCGAGGACTTCAACCCACACTCCTGGCATGCTCCCTGACACGTTTTTCGGAGGTATAGGTCGGGAAGCGAGCTCGTTGGAGGGAGAACTGTGGTGCGACCCAAAACGGTCCAAAAGATGGCCGAAGCTTCCAACGAGTGGCGAACGCTCGTCCGGTGTCAGAAACCACTGGAAATGCACTTGCAGCGAAGGAAACGGGCTGAACTCGAGGACTTCCGGTGCTCGTCCCAAGAAAACGCGAGCGGGAATGCCCCGGACTCAGTTTTCTCGTCATGGGGTAAAAAGCGGTCCCCCGACGGTTTCTTCCCTTTGCTCCGTATTGGTCATAAGTCTTTCGATCTTCGGGTCTCGTGCTCCGAGGACTTCAACCCACACTCCTGGCATGCTCCCTGACACGTTTTCCGGAGGTATAGGTCGGGAAGCGAGCTCGTTGGAGGGAGAACTGTGGTGCGACCCAAAACGGTCCAAAAGATGGCCGAAGCTTCCAACGAGTGGCGAACGCTCGTCCGGTGTCAGAAACCACTGGACATGCACTTGCAGCGAAGGAAACGGGCTGAGCTCGAGGACTTCCGGTGCTCGTCCCAAGAAAACGCGAGCGGGAATGCCCCGGACTCAGTTTTCTCGTCCTGGGGTAAAAAGCGGTCCCCCGACGGTTTCTTCCCTTTGCTCCGTATTGGTCATAAGTCTTTCGATCTTCGGGTCTCGTGCTCCGAGGACTTCAACCCACACTCCTGGCATGCTCCCTGACACGTTTTCCGGAGGTATAGGTCGGGAAGCGATCTCGTTGGAGGGAGAACTGTGGTGCGACCCAAAACGGTCCAAAAGATGGCCGAAGCTTCCAACGAGTGGCGAACGCTCGTCCGGTGTCAGAAACCACTGGAAATGCACTTGCAGCGAAGGAAACGGGCTGAGCTCGAGGACTTCCGGTGCTCGTCCCAAGAAAACGCGAGCGGGAATGCCCCGGACTCAGTTTTCTCGTCCTGGGGTAAAAAGCGGTCCCCCGACGGTTTCTTCCCTTTGCTCCGTATTGGTCATAAGTCTTTCGATCTTCGGGTCTCGTGCTCCGAGGACTTCAACCCACACTCCTGGCATGCTCCCTGACACGTTTTTCGGAGGTATAGGTCGGGAAGCGAGCTCGTTGGAGGGAGAACTGTGGTGCGACCCAAAACGGTCCAAAAGATGGCCGAAGCTTCCAACGAGTGGCGAACGCTCGTCCGGTGTCAGAAACCACTGGAAATGCACTTGCAGCGAAGGAAACGGGCTGAGCTCGAGGACTTCCGGTGCTCGTCCCAAGAAAATGCGAGCGGGAATGCCCCGGACTCAGTTTTCTCGTCATGGGGTAAAAAGCGGTCCCCCGACGGTTTCTTCCCTTTGCTCCGTATTGGTCATAAGTCTTTCGATCTTCGGGTCTCGTGCTCCGAGGACTTCAACCCACACTCCTGGCATGCTCCCTGACACGTTTTCCGGAGGTATAGGTCGGGAAGCGAGCTCGTTGGAGGGAGAACTGTGGTGCGACCCAAAACGGTCCAAAAGATGGCCGAAGCTTCCAACGAGTGGCGAACGCTCGTCCGGTGTCAGAAACCACTGGACATGCACTTGCAGCGAAGGAAACGGGCTGAGCTCGAGGACTTCCGGTGCTCGTCCCAAGAAAACGCGAGCGGGAATGCCCCGGACTCAGTTTTCTCGTCCTGGGGTAAAAAGCGGTCCCCCGATGGTTTCTTCCCTTTGCTCCGTATTGGTCATAAGTCTTTCGATCTTCGGGTCTCGTGCTCCGAGGACTTCAACCCACACTCCTGGCATGCTCCCTGACACGTTTTCCGGAGGTATAGGTCGGGAAGCGAGCTCGTTGGAGGGAGAACTGTGGTGCGACCCAAAACGGTCCAAAAGATGGCCGAAGCTTCCAACGAGTGGCGAACGCTCGTCCGATGTCAGAAACCACTGGAAATGCACTTGCAGCGAAGGAAACGGGCTGAGCTCGAGGACTTCCGGTGCTCGTCCCAAGAAAACGCGAGCGGGAATGCCCCGGACTCAGTTTTCTCGTCCTGGGGTAAAAAGCGGTCCCCCGACGGTTTCTTCCCTTTGCTCCGTATTGGTCATAAGTCTTTCGATCTTCGGGTCTCGTGCTCCGAGGACTTCAACCCACACTCCTGGCATGCTCCCTGACACGTTTTTCGGAGGTATAGGTCGGGAAGCGAGCTCGTTGGAGGGAGAACTGTGGTGCGACCCAAAACGGTCCAAAAGATGGCCGAAGCTTCCAACGAGTGGCGAACGCTCGTCCGGTGTCAGAAACCACTGGAAATGCACTTGCAGCGAAGGAAACGGGCTGAACTCGAGGACTTCCGGTGCTCGTCCCAAGAAAACGCGAGCGGGAATGCCCCGGACTCAGTTTTCTCGTCATGGGGTAAAAAGCGGTCCCCCGACGGTTTCTTCCCTTTGCTCCGTATTGGTCATAAGTCTTTCGATCTTCGGGTCTCGTGCTCCGAGGACTTCAACCCACACTCCTGGCATGCTCCCTGACACGTTTTCCGGAGGTATAGGTCGGGAAGCGAGCTCGTTGGAGGGAGAACTGTGGTGCGACCCAAAACGGTCCAAAAGATGGCCGAAGCTTCCAACGAGTGGCGAACGCTCGTCCGGTGTCAGAAACCACTGGAAATGCACTTGCAGCGAAGGAAACGGGCTGAGCTCGAGGACTTCCGGTGCTCGTCCCAAGAAAACGCGAGCGGGAATGCCCCGGACTCAGTTTTCTCGTCCTGGGGTAAAAAGCGGTCCCCCGACGGTTTCTTCCCTTTGCTCCGTATTGGTCATAAGTCTTTCGATCTTCGGGTCTCGTGCTCCGAGGACTTCAACCCACACTCCTGGCATGCTCCCTGACACGTTTTCCGGAGGTATAGGTCGGGAAGCGATCTCGTTGGAGGGAGAACTGTGGTGCGACCCAAAACGGTCCAAAAGATGGCCGAAGCTTCCAACGAGTGGCGAACGCTCGTCCGGTGTCAGAAACCACTGGAAATGCACTTGCAGCGAAGGAAACGGGCTGAGCTCGAGGACTTCCGGTGCTCGTCCCAAGAAAACGCGAGCGGGAATGCCCCGGACTCAGTTTTCTCATCCTGGGGTAAAAAGCGGTCCCCCGACGGTTTCTTCCCTTTGCTCCGTATTGGTCATAAGTCTTTCGATCTTCGGGTCTCGTGCTCCGAGGACTTCAACCCACACTCCTGGCATGCTCCCTGACACGTTTTCCGGAGGTATAGGTCGGGAAGCGATCTCGTTGGAGGGAGAACTGTGGTGCGACCCAAAACGGTCCAAAAGATGGCCGAAGCTTCCAACGAGTGGCGAACGCTCGTCCGGTGTCAGAAACCACTGGAAATGCACTTGCAGCGAAGGAAACGGGCTTAGCTCGAGGACTTCCGGTGCTCGTCCCAAGAAAACGCGAGCGGGAATGCCCCGGACTCAGTTTTCTCGTCCTGGGGTAAAAAGCGGTCCCCCGACGGTTTCTTCCTTTTGCTCCGTATTGGTCATAAGTCTTTCGATCTTCGGGTCTCGTGCTCCGAGGACTTCAACCCACACTCCTGGCATGCTCCCTGACACGTTTTTCGGAGGTATAGGTCGGGAAGCGAGCTCGTTGGAGGGAGAACTGTGGTGCGACCCAAAACGGTCCAAAAGATGGCCGAAGCTTCCAACGAGTGGCGAACGCTCGTCCGGTGTCAGAAACCACTGGAAATGCACTTGCAGCGAAGGAAACGGGCTGAGCTCGAGGACTTCCGGTGCTCGTCCCAAGAAAACGCGAGCGGGAATGCCCCGGACTCAGTTTTCTCGTCATGGGGTAAAAAGCGGTCCCCCGACGGTTTCTTCCCTTTGCTCCGTATTGGTCATAAGTCTTTCGATCTTCGGGTCTCGTGCTCCGAGGACTTCAACCCACACTCCTGGCATGCTCCCTGACACGTTTTCCGGAGGTATAGGTCGGGAAGCGAGCTCGTTGGAGGGAGAACTGTGGTGTGACCCAAAACGGTCCAAAAGATGGCCGAAGCCTCCAACGAGTGGCGAACGCTCGTCCGGTGTCAGAAACCACTGGAAATGCACTTGCAGAGAAGGAAACGGGCTGAGCTCGAGGACTTCCGGTGCTCGTCCCAAGAAAACGCGAGCGGGAATGCCCCGGACTCAGTTTTCTCGTCCTGGGGTAAAAAGCGGTCCCCCGACGGTTTCTTCCCTTTGCTCCGTATTGGTCATAAGTCTTTCGATCTTCGGGTCTCGTGCTCCGAGGACTTCAACCCACACTCCTGGCATGCTCCCTGACACGTTTTCCGGAGGTATGGGTCGGGAAGCGAGCTCGTTGGAGGGAGAACTGTGGTGCGACCCAAAACGGTCCAAAAGATGGCCGAAGCTTCCAACGAGTGGCGAACGCTCGTCCGGTGTCAGAAACCACTGGAAATGCACTTGCAGCGAAGGAAACGGGCTGAGCTCGAGGACTTCCGGTGCTCGTCCCAAGAAAACGCGAGCGGGAATGCCCCGGACTCAGTTTTCTCGTCATGGGGTAAAAAGCGGTCCCCCGACGGTTTCTTCCCTTTGCTCCGTATTGGTCATAAGTCTTTCGATCTTCGGGTCTCGTGCTCCGAGGACTTCAACCCACACTCCTGGCATGCTCCCTGACACGTTTTCCGGAGGTATAGGTCGGGAAGCGAGCTCGTTGGAGGGAGAACTGTGGTGCGACCCAAAACGGTCCAAAAGATGGCCGAAGCCTCCAACGAGTGGCGAACGCTCGTCCGGTGTCAGAAACCACTGGAAATGCACTTGCAGCGAAGGAAACGGGCTGAGCTCAAGGACTTCCGGTGCTCGTCCCAAGAAAACGCGAGCGGGAATGCCCCGGACTCAGTTTTCTCGTCCTGGGGTAAAAAGCGGTCCCCCGACGGTTTCTTCCCTTTGCTCCGTATTGGTCATAAGTCTTTCGATCTTCGGGTCTCGTGCTCCGAGGACTTCAACCCACACTCCTGGCATGCTCCCTGACACGTTTTTCGGAGGTATAGGTCGGGAAGCGAGCTCGTTGGAGGGAGAACTGTGGTGCGACCCAAAACGGTCCAAAAGATGGCCGAAGCTTCCAACGAGTGGCGAACGCTCGTCCGGTGTCAGAAACCACTGGAAATGCACTTGCAGCGAAGGAAACGGGCTGAGCTCGAGGACTTCCGGTGCTCGTCCCAAGAAAATGCGAGCGGGAATGCCCCGGACTCAGTTTTCTCGTCATGGGGTAAAAAGCGGTCCCCCGACGGTTTCTTCCCTTTGCTCCGTATTGGTCATAAGTCTTTCGATCTTCGGGTCTCGTGCTCCGAGGACTTCAACCCACACTCCTGGCATGCTCCCTGACACGTTTTCCGGAGGTATAGGTCGGGAAGCGAGCTCGTTGGAGGGAGAACTGTGGTGCGACCCAAAACGGTCCAAAAGATGGCCGAAGCTTCCAACGAGTGGCGAACGCTCGTCCGGTGTCAGAAACCACTGGACATGCACTTGCAGCGAAGGAAACGGGCTGAGCTCGAGGACTTCCGGTGCTCGTCCCAAGAAAACGCGAGCGGGAATGCCCCGGACTCAGTTTTCTCGTTCTGGGGTAAAAAGCGGTCCCCCGACGGTTTCTTCCCTTTGCTCCGTATTGGTCATAAGTCTTTCGATCTTCGGGTCTCGTGCTCCGAGGACTTCAACCCACACTCCTGGCATGCTCCCTGACACGTTTTCCGGAGGTATAGGTCGGGAAGCGAGCTCGTTGGAGGGAGAACTGTGGTGCGACCCAAAACGGTCCAAAAGATGGCCGAAGCTTCCAACGAGTGGCGAACGCTCGTCCGATGTCAGAAACCACTGGAAATGCACTTGCAGCGAAGGAAACGGGCTGAGCTCGAGGACTTCCGGTGCTCGTCCCAAGAAAACGCGAGCGGGAATGCCCCGGACTCAGTTTTCTCGTCATGGGGTAAAAAGCGGTCCCCCGACGGTTTCTTCCCTTTGCTCCGTATTGGTCATAAGTCTTTCGATCTTCGGGTCTCGTGCTCCGAGGACTTCAACCCACACTCCTGGCATGCTCCCTGACACGTTTTCCGGAGGTATAGGTCGGGAAGCGAGCTCGTTGGAGGGAGAACTGTGGTGCGACCCAAAACGGTCCAAAAGATGGCCGAAGCTTCCAACGAGTGGCGAACGCTCGTCCAGTGTCAGAAACCACTGGAAATGCACTTGCAGCGAAGGAAACGGGCTGAGCTCGAGGACTTCCGGTGCTCGTCCCAAGAAAACGCGAGCGGGAATGCCCCGGACTCAGTTTTCTCGTCCTGGGGTAAAAAGCGGTCCCCCGACGGTTTCTTCCCTTTGCTCCGTATTGGTCATAAGTCTTTCGATCTTCGGGTCTCGTGCTCCGAGGACTTGAACCCACACTCCTGGCATGCTCCCTGACACGTTTTCCGGAGGTATAGGTCGGGAAGCGATCTCGTTGGAGGGAGAACTGTGGTGCGACCCAAAACGGTCCAAAAGATGGCCGAAGCTTCCAACGAGTGGCGAACGCTCGTCCGGTGTCAGAAACCACTGGAAATGCACTTGCAGCGAAGGAAACGGGCTGAGCTCGAGGACTTCCGGTGCTCGTCCCAAGAAAACGCGAGCGGGAATGCCCCGGACTCAGTTTTCTCGTCCTGGGGTAAAAAGCGGTCCCCCGACGGTTTCTTCCCTTTGCTCCGTATTGGTCATAAGTCTTTCGATCTTCGGGTCTCGTGCTCCGAGGACTTCAACCCACACTCCTGGCATGCTCCCTGACACGTTTTTCGGAGGTATAGGTCGGGAAGCGAGCTCGTTGGAGGGAGAACTGTGGTGCGACCCAAAACGGTCCAAAAGATGGCCGAAGCTTCCAACGAGTGGCGAACGCTCGTCCGGTGTCAGAAACCACTGGAAATGCACTTGCAGCGAAGGAAACGGGCTGAGCTCGAGGACTTCCGGTGCTCGTCCCAAGAAAATGCGAGCGGGAATGCCCCGGACTCAGTTTTCTCGTCATGGGGTAAAAAGCGGTCCCCCGACGGTTTCTTCCCTTTGCTCCGTATTGGTCATAAGTCTTTCGATCTTCGGGTCTCGTGCTCCGAGGACTTCAACCCACACTCCTGGCATGCTCCCTGACACGTTTTCCGGAGGTATAGGTCGGGAAGCGAGCTCGTTGGAGGGAGAACTGTGGTGCGACCCAAAACGGTCCAAAAGATGGCCGAAGCTTCCAACGAGTGGCGAACGCTCGTCCGATGTCAGAAACCACTGGAAATGCACTTGCAGCGAAGGAAACGGGCTGAGCTCGAGGACTTCCGGTGCTCGTCCCAAGAAAACGCGAGCGGGAATGCCCCGGACTCAGTTTTCTCGTCCTGGGGTAAAAAGCGGTCCCCCGACGGTTTCTTCCCTTTGCTCCGTATTGGTCATAAGTCTTTCGATCTTCGGGTCTCGTGCTCCGAGGACTTCAACCCACACTCCTGGCATTCTCCCTGACACGTTTTTCGGAGGTATAGGTCGGGAAGCGAGCTCGTTGGAGGGAGAACTGTGGTGCGACCCAAAACGGTCCAAAAGATGGCCGAAGCTTCCAACGAGTGGCGAACGCTCGTCCGGTGTCAGAAACCACTGGAAATGCACTTGCAGCGAAGGAAACGGGCTGAACTCGAGGACTTCCGGTGCTCGTCCCAAGAAAACGCGAGCGGGAATGCCCCGGACTCAGTTTTCTCGTCATGGGGTAAAAAGCGGTCCCCCGACGGTTTCTTCCCTTTGCTCCGTATTGGTCATAAGTCTTTCGATCTTCGGGTCTCGTGCTCCGAGGACTTCAACCCACACTCCTGGCATGCTCCCTGACACGTTTTCCGGAGGTATAGGTCGGGAAGCGAGCTCGTTGGAGGGAGAACTGTGGTGCGACCCAAAACGGTCCAAAAGATGGCCGAAGCTTCCAACGAGTGGCGAACGCTCGTCCGGTGTCAGAAACCACTGGAAATGCACTTGCAGCGAAGGAAACGGGCTGAGCTCGAGGACTTCCGGTGCTCGTCCCAAGAAAACGCGAGCGGGAATGCCCCGGACTCAGTTTTCTCGTCCTGGGGTAAAAAGCGGTCCCCCGACGGTTTCTTCCCTTTGCTCCGTATTGGTCATAAGTCTTTCGATCTTCGGGTCTCGTGCTCCGAGGACTTCAACCCACACTCCTGGCATGCTCCCTGACACGTTTTCCGGAGGTATAGGTCGGGAAGCGATCTCGTTGGAGGGAGAACTGTGGTGCGACCCAAAACGGTCCAAAAGATGGACGAAGCTTCCAACGAGTGGCGAACGCTCGTCCGGTGTCAGAAACCACTGGAAATGCACTTGCAGCGAAGGAAACGGGCTGAGCTCGAGGACTTCCGGTGCTCGTCCCAAGAAAACGCGAGCGGGAATGCCCCGGACTCAGTTTTCTCGTCCTGGGGTAAAAAGCGGTCCCCCGACGGTTTCTTCCCTTTGCTCCGTATTGGTCATAAGTCTTTCGATCTTCGGGTCTCGTGCTCCGAGGACTTCAACCCACACTCCTGGCATGCTCCCTGACACGTTTTCCGGAGGTATAGGTCGGGAAGCGATCTCGTTGGAGGGAGAACTGTGGTGCGACCCAAAACGGTCCAAAAGATGGCCGAAGCTTCCAACGAGTGGCGAACGCTCGTCCGGTGTCAGAAACCACTGGAAATGCACTTGCAGCGAAGGAAACGGGCTGAGCTCGAGGACTTCCGGTGCTCGTCCCAAGAAAACGCGAGCGGGAATGCCCCGGACTCAGTTTTCTCGTCCTGGGGTAAAAAGCGGTCCCCCGACGGTTTCTTCCCTTTGCTCCGTATTGGTCATAAGTCTTTCGACCTTCGGGTCTCGTGCTCCGAGGACTTCAACCCACACTCCTGGCATGCTCCCTGACACGTTTTTCGGAGGTATAGGTCGGGAAGCGAGCTCGTTGGAGGGAGAACTGTGGTGCGACCAAAAACGGTCCAAAAGATGGCCGAAGCTTCCAACGAGTGGCGAACGCTCGTCCGGTGTCAGAAACCCCTGGAAATGCACTTGCAGCGAAGGAAACGGGCTGAGCTCGAGGACTTCCGGTGCTCGTCCCAAGAAAACGCGAGCGGGAATGCCCCGGACTCAGTTTTCTCGTCATGGGGTAAAAAGCGGTCCCCCGACGGTTTCTTCCCTTTGCTCCGTATTGGTCATAAGTCTTTCGATCTTCGGGTCTCGTGCTCCGAGGACTTCAACCCACACTCCTGGCATGCTCCCTGACACGTTTTCCGGAGGTATAGGTCGGGAAGCGAGCTCGTTGGAGGGAGAACTGTGGTGCGACCCAAAACGGTCCAAAAGATGGCCGAAGCCTCCAACGAGTGGCGAACGCTCGTCCGGTGTCAGAAACCACTGGAAATGCACTTGCAGCGAAGGAAACGGGCTGAGCTCGAGGACTTCCGGTGCTCGTCCCAAGAAAACGCGAGCGGGAATGCCCCGGACTCAGTTTTCTCGTCCTGGGGTAAAAAGCGGTCCCCCGACGGTTTCTTCCCTTTGCTCCGTATTGGTCATAAGTCTTTCGATCTTCGGGTCTCGTGCTCCGAGGACTTCAACCCACACTCCTGGCATGCTCCCTGACACGTTTTCCGGAGGTATGGGTCGGGAAGCGAGCTCGTTGGAGGGAGAACTGTGGTGCGACCCAAAACGGTCCAAAAGATGGCCGAAGCTTCCAACGAGTGGCGAACGCTCGTCCGGTGTCAGAAACCACTGGAAATGCACTTGCAGCGAAGGAAACGGGCTGAGCTCGAGGACTTCCGGTGCTCGTCCCAAGAAAACGCGAGCGGGAATGCCCCGGACTCAGTTTTCTCGTCATGGGGTAAAAAGCGGTCCCCCGACGGTTTCTTCCCTTTGCTCCGTATTGGTCATAAGTCTTTCGATCTTCGGGTCTCGTGCTCCGAGGACTTCAACCCACACTCCTGGCATGCTCCCTGACACGTTTTCCGGAGGTATAGGTCGGGAAGCGAGCTCGTTGGAGGGAGAACTGTGGTGCGACCCAAAACGGTCCAAAAGATGGCCGAAGCCTCCAACGAGTGGCGAACGCTCGTCCGGTGTCAGAAACCACTGGAAATGCACTTGCAGCGAAGGAAACAGGCTGAGCTCGAGGACTTCCGGTGCTCGTCCCAAGAAAACGCGAGCGGGAATGCCCCGGACTCAGTTTTCTCGTCCTGGGGTAAAAAGCGGTCCCCCGACGGTTTCTTCCCTTTGCTCCGTATTGGTCATAAGTCTTTCGATCTTCGGGTCTCGTGCTCCGAGGACTTCAACCCACACTCCTGGCATGCTCCCTGACACGTTTTTCGGAGGTATAGGTCGGGAAGCGAGCTCGTTGGAGGGAGAACTGTGGTGCGACCCAAAACGGTCCAAAAGATGGCCGAAGCTTCCAACGAGTGGCGAACGCTCGTCCGGTGTCAGAAACCACTGGAAATGCACTTGCAGCGAAGGAAACGGGCTGAGCTCGAGGACTTCCGGTGCTCGTCCCAAGAAAATGCGAGCGGGAATGCCCCGGACTCAGTTTTCTCGTCATGGGGTAAAAAGCGGTCCCCCGACGGTTTCTTCCCTTTGCTCCGTATTGGTCATAAGTCTTTCGATCTTCGGGTCTCGTGCTCCGAGGACTTCAACCCACACTCCTGGCATGCTCCCTGACACGTTTTCCGGAGGTATAGGTCGGGAAGCGAGCTCGTTGGAGGGAGAACTGTGGTGCGACCCAAAACGGTCCAAAAGATGGCCGAAGCTTCCAACGAGTGGCGAACGCTCGTCCGGTGTCAGAAACCACTGGACATGCACTTGCAGCGAAGGAAACGGGCTGAGCTCGAGGACTTCCGGTGCTCGTCCCAAGAAAACGCGAGCGGGAATGCCCCGGACTCAGTTTTCTCGTCCTGGGGTAAAAAGCGGTCCCCCGACGGTTTCTTCCCTTTGCTCCGTATTGGTCATAAGTCTTTCGATCTTCGGGTCTCGTGCTCCGAGGACTTCAACCCACACTCCTGGCATGCTCCCTGACACGTTTTCCGGAGGTATAGGTCGGGAAGCGAGCTCGTTGGAGGGAGAACTGTGGTGCGACCCAAAACGGTCCAAAAGATGGCCGAAGCTTCCAACGAGTGGCGAACGCTCGTCCGATGTCAGAAACCACTGGAAATGCACTTGCAGCGAAGGAAACGGGCTGAGCTCGAGGACTTCCGGTGCTCGTCCCAAGAAAACGCGAGCGGGAATGCCCCGGACTCAGTTTTCTCGTCATGGGGTAAAAAGCGGTCCCCCGACGGTTTCTTCCCTTTGCTCCGTATTGGTCATAAGTCTTTCGATCTTCGGGTCTCGTGCTCCGAGGACTTCAACCCACACTCCTGGCATGCTCCCTGACACGTTTTCCGGAGGTATAGGTCGGGAAGCGAGCTCGTTGGAGGGAGAACTGTGGTGCGACCCAAAACGGTCCAAAAGATGGCCGAAGCTTCCAACGAGTGGCGAACGCTCGTCCGATGTCAGAAACCACTGGAAATGCACTTGCAGCGAAGGAAACGGGCTGAGCTCGAGGACTTCCGGTGCTCGTCCCAAGAAAACGCGAGCGGGAATGCCCCGGACTCAGTTTTCTCGTCATGGGGTAAAAAGCGGTCCCCCGACGGTTTCTTCCCTTTGCTCCGTATTGGTCATAAGTCTTTCGATCTTCGGGTCTCGTGCTCCGAGGACTTCAACCCACACTCCTGGCATGCTCCCTGACACGTTTTCCGGAGGTATAGGTCGGGAAGCGAGCTCGTTGGAGGGAGAACTGTGGTGCGACCCAAAACGGTCCAAAAGATGGCCGAAGTTTCCAACGAGTGGCGAACGCTCGTCCGGTGTCAGAAACCACTGGAAATGCACTTGCAGCGAAGGAAACGGGCTGAGCTCGAGGACTTCCGGTGCTCGTCCCAAGAAAACGCGAGCGGGAATGCCCCGGACTCAGTTTTCTCGTCCTGGGGTAAAAAGCGGTCCCCCGACGGTTTCTTCCCTTTGCTCCGTATTGGTCATAAGTCTTTCGATCTTCGGGTCTCGTGCTCCGAGGACTTCAACCCACACTCCTGGCATGCTCCCTGACACGTTTTCCGGAGGTATAGGTCGGGAAGCGATCTCGTTGGAGGGAGAACTGTGGTGCGACCCAAAACGGTCCAAAAGATGGCCGAAGCTTCCAACGAGTGGCGAACGCTCGTCCGGTGTCAGAAACCACTGGAAATGCACTTGCAGCGAAGGAAACGGGCTGAGCTCGAGGATTTCCGGTGCTCGTCCCAAGAAAACGCGATCGGGAATGCCCCGGACTCAGTTTTCTCGTCCTGGGGTAAAAAGCGGTCCCCCGACGGTTTCTTCCCTTTGCTCCGTATTGGTCATAAGTCTTTCGATATTCGGGTCTCGTGCTCCGAGGACTTCAACCCACACTCCTGGCATGCTCCCTGACACGTTTTCCGGAGGTATAGGTCGGGAAGCGATCTCGTTGGAGGGAGAACTGTGGTGCGACCCAAAACGGTCCAAAAGATGGCCGAAGCTTCCAACGAGTGGCGAACGCTCGTCCGGTGTCAGAAACCACTGGAAATGCACTTGCAGCGAAGGAAACGGGCTGAGCTCGAGGACTTCTGGTGCTCGTCCCAAGAAAACGCGAGCGGGAATGCCCCGGACTCAGTTTTCTCGTCCTGGGGTAAAAAGCGGTCCCCCGACGGTTTCTTCCCTTTGCTCCGTATTGGTCATAAGTCTTTCGATCTTCGGGTCTCGTGCTCCGAGGACTTCAACCCACACTCCTAGCATGCTCCCTGACACGTTTTTCGGAGGTATAGGTCGGGAAGCGAGCTCGTTGGAGGGAGAACTGTGGTGCGACCCAAAACGGTCCAAAAGATGGCCGAAGCTTCCAACGAGTGGCGAACGCTCGTCCGGTGTCAGAAACCACTGGAAATGCACTTGCAGCGAAGGAAACGGGCTGAGCTCGAGGACTTCCGGTGCTCGTCCCAAGAAAACGCGAGCGGGAATGCCCGGGACTCAGTTTTCTCGTCATGGGGTAAAAAGCGGTCCCCCGACGGTTTCTTCCCTTTGCTCCGTATTAGTCATAAGTCTTTCGATCTTCGGGTCTCGTGCTCCGAGGACTTCAACCCACACTCCTGGCATGCTCCCTGACACGTTTTCCGGAGGTATAGGTCGGGAAGCGAGCTCGTTGGAGGGAGAACTGTGGTGCGACCCAAAACGGTCCAAAAGATGGCCGAAGCCTCCAACGAGTGGCGAACGCTCGTCCGGTGTCAGAAACCACTGGAAATGCACTTGCAGCGAAGGAAACGGGCTGAGCTCGAGGACTTCCGGTGCTCGTCCCAAGAAAACGCGAGCGGGAATGCCCCGGACTCAGTTTTCTCGTCCTGGGGTAAAAAGCGGTCCCCCGACGGTTTCTTCCCTTTGCTCCGTATTGGTCATAAGTCTTTCGATCTTCGGGTCTCGTGCTCCGAGGACTTCAACCCACACTCCTGGCATGCTCCCTGACACGTTTTCCGGAGGTATGCGTCGGGAAGCGAGCTCGTTGGAGGGAGAACTGTGGTGCGACCCAAAACGGTCCAAAAGATGGCCGAAGCTTCCAACGAGTGGCGAACGCTCGTCCGGTGTCAGAAACCACTGGAAATGCACTTGCAGCGAAGGAAACGGGCTGAGCTCGAGGACTTCCGGTGCTCGTCCCAAGAAAACGCGAGCGGGAATGCCCCGGACTCAGTTTTCTCGTCATGGGGTAAAAAGCGGTCCCCCGACGGTTTCTTCCCTTTGCTCCGTATTGGTCATAAGTCTTTCGATCTTCGGGTCTCGTGCTCCGAGGACTTCAACCCACACTCCTGGCATGCTCCTTGACACGTTTTCCGGAGGTATGGGTCGGGAAGCGAGCTCGTTGGAGGGAGAACTGTGGTGCGACCCAAAACGGTCCAAAAGATGGCCGAAGCTTCCAACGAGTGGCGAACGCTCGTCCGGTGTCAGAAACCACTGGAAATGCACTTGCAGCGAAGGAAACGGGCTGAGCTCGAGGACTTCCGGTGCTCGTCCCAAGAAAACGTGAGCGGGAATGCCCCGGACTCAGTTTTCTCGTCCTGGGGTAAAAAGCGGTCCCCCGACGGTTTCTTCCCTTTGCTCCGTATTGGTCATAAGTCTTTCGATCTTCGGGTCTCGTGCTCCGAGGACTTCAACCCACACTCCTGGCATGCTCCCTGACACGTTTTCCGGAGGTATAGGTCGGGAAGCGAGCTCGTTGGAGGGAGAACTGTGGTGCGACCCAAAACGGTCCAAAAGATGGCCGAAGCTTCCAACGAGTGGCGAACGCTCGTCCGGTGTCAGAAACCACTGGAAATGCACTTGCAGCGAAGGAAACGGGCTGAGCTCGAGGACTTCCGGTGCTCGTCCCAAGAAAACGCGAGCGGGAATGCCCCGGACTCAGTTTTCTCGTCCTGCGGTAAAAAGCGGTCCCCCGACGGTTTCTTCCCTTTGCTCCGTATTGGTCATAAGTCTTTCGATCTTCGGGTCTCGTGCTCCGAGGACTTCAACCCACACTCCTGGCATGCTCCCTGACACGTTTTCCGGAGGTATGGGTCGGGAAGCGAGCTCGTTGGAGGGAGAACTGTGGTGCGACCCAAAACGGTCCAAAAGATGGCCGAAGCTTCCAACGAGTGGCGAACGCTCGTCCGGTGTCAGAAACCACTGGAAATGCACTTGCAGCGAAGGAAACGGGCTGAGCTCGAGGACTTCCGGTGCTCGTCCCAAGAAAACGCGAGCGGGAATGCCCCGGACTCAGTTTTCTCGTCCTGGGGTAAAAAGCGGTCCCCCGACGGTTTCTTCCCTTTGCTCCGTATTGGTCATAAGTCTTTCGATCTTCGGGTCTCGTGCTCCGAGGACTTCAACCCACACTCCTGGCATGCTCCCTGACACGTTTTCCGGAGGTATAGGTCGGGAAGCGAGCTCGTTGGAGGGAGAACTGTGGTGCGACCCAAAACGGTCCAAAAGATGGCCGAAGCCTCCAACGAGTGGCGAACGCTCGTCCGGTGTCAGAAACCACTGGAAATGCACTTGCAGCGAAGGAAACGGGCTGAGCTCGAGGACTTCCGGTGCTCGTCCCAAGAAAACGCGAGCGGGAATGCCCCGGACTCAGTTTTCTCGTCCTGGGGTAAAAAGCGGTCCCCCGACGGTTTCTTCCCTTTGCTCCGTATTGGTCATAAGTCTTTCGATCTTCGGGTCTCGTGCTCCGAGGACTTCAACCCACACTCCTGGCATGCTCCCTGACACGTTTTCCGGAGGTATAGGTCGGGAAGCGAGCTCGTTGGAGGGAGAAATGTGGTGCGACCCAAAACGGTCCAAAAGATGGCCGAAGCTTCCAACGAGTGGCGAACGCTCGTCCGGTGTCAGAAACCACTGGAAATGCACTTGCAGCGAAGGAAACGGGCTGAGCTCGAGGACTTCCGGTGCTCGTCCCAAGAAAACGCGAGCGGGAATGCCCCGGACTCAGTTTTCTCGTCCTGGGGTAAAAAGCGGTCCCCCGACGGTTTCTTCCCTTTGCTCCGTATTGGTCATAAGTCTTTCGATCTTCGGGTCTCGTGCTCCGAGGACTTCAACCCACACTCCTGGCATGCTCCCTGACACGTTTTCCGGAGGTATAGGTCGGGAAGCGAGCTCGTTGGAGGGAGAACTGTGGTGCGACCCAAAACGGTCCAAAAGATGGCCGAAGCTTCCAACGAGTGGCGAACGCTCGTCCGGTGTCAGAAACCACTGGAAATGCACTTGCAGCGAAGGAAACGGGCTGAGCTCGAGGACTTCCGGTGCTCGTCCCAAGAAAACGCGAGCGGGAATGCCCCGGACTCAGTTTTCTCGTCCTGGGGTAAAAAGCGGTCCCCCGACGGTTTCTTCCCTTTGCTCCGTATTGGTCATAAGTCTTTCGATCTTCGGGTCTCGTGCTCCGAGGACTTCAACCCACACTCCTGGCATGCCCCCTGACATGTTTTCCGGAGGTATGGGTCGGGAAGCGAGCTCGTTGGAGGGAGAACTGTGGTGCGACCCAAAACGGTCCAAAAGATGGCCGAAGCTTCCAACGAGTGGCGAACGCTCGTCCGGTGTCAGAAACCACTGGAAATGCACTTGCAGCGAAGGAAACGGGCTGAGCTCGAGGACTTCCGGTGCTCGTCCCAAGAAAACGCGAGCGGGAATGCCCCGGACTCAGTTTTCTCGTCCTGGGGTAAAAAGCGGTCCCCCGACGGTTTCTTCCCTTTGCTCCGTATTGGTCATAAGTCTTTCGATCTTCGGGTCTCGTGCTCCGAGGACTTCAACCCACACTCCTGGCATGCTCCCTGACACGTTTTCCGGAGGTATAGGTCGGGAAGCGAGCTCGTTGGAGGGAGAACTGTGGTGCGACCCAAAACGGTCCAAAAGATGGCCGAAGCTTCCAACGAGTGGCGAACGCTCGTCCGGTGTCAGAAACCACTGGAAATGCACTTGCAGCGAAGGAAACGGGCTGAGCTCGAGGACTTCCGGTGCTCGTCCCAAGAAAACGCGAGCGGGAATGCCCCGGACTCAGTTTTCTCGTCCTGGGGTAAAAAGCGGTCCCCCGACGGTTTCTTCCCTTTGCTCCGTATTGGTCATAAGTCTTTCGATCTTCGGGTCTCGTGCTCCGAGGACTTCAACCCACACTCCTGGCATGCTCCCTGACACGTTTTCCGGAGGTATAGGTCGGGAAGCGAGCTCGTTGGAGGGAGAACTGTGGTGCGACCCAAAACGGTCCAAAAGATGGCCGAAGCTTCCAACGAGTGGCGAACGCTCGTCCGGTGTCAGAAACCACTGGAAATGCACTTGCAGCGAAGGAAACGGGCTGAGCTCGAGGACTTCCGGTGCTCGTCCCAAGAAAACGCGAGCGGGAATGCCCCGGACTCAGTTTTCTCGTCCTGGGGTAAAAAGCGGTCCCCCGACGGTTTCTTCCCTTTGCTCCGTATTGGTCATAAGTCTTTCGATCTTCGGGTCTCGTGCTCCGAGGACTTCAACCCACACTCCTGGCATGCTCCCTGACACGTTTTCCGGAGGTATGGGTCGGGAAGCGAGCTCGTTGGAGGGAGAACTGTGGTGCGACCCAAAACGGTCCAAAAGATGGCCGAAGCTTCCAACGAGTGGCGAACGCTCGTCCGGTGTCAGAAACCACTGGAAATGCACTTGCAGCGAAGGAAACGGGCTGAGCTCGAGGACTTCTGGTGCTCGTCCAAAGAAAACGCGAGCGGGAATGCCCCGGACTCAGTTTTCTCGTCCTGGGGTAAAAAGCGGTCCCCCGACGGTTTCTTCCCTTTGCTCCGTATTGGTCATAAGTCTTTCGATCTTCGGGTCTCGTGCTCCGAGGACTTCAACCCACACTCCTGGCATGCTCCCTGACACGTTTTCCGGAGGTATAGGTCGGGAAGCGAGCTCGTTGGAGGGAGAACTGTGGTGCGACCCAAAACGGTCCAAAAGATGGCCGAAGCTTCCAACGAGTGGCGAACGCTCGTCCGGTGTCAGAAACCACTGGAAATGCACTTGCAGCGAAGGAAACGGGCTGAGCTCGAGGACTTCCGGTGCTCGTCCCAAGAAAACGCGAGCGGGAATGCCCCGGACTCAGTTTTCTCGTCCTGGGGTAAAAAGCGGTCCCCCGACGGTTTCTTCCCTTTGCTCCGTATTGGTCATAAGTCTTTCGATCTTCGGGTCTCGTGCTCCGAGGACTTCAACCCACACTCCTGGCATGCTCCCTGACACGTTTTCCGGAGGTATGGGTCGGGAAGCGAGCTCGTTGGAGGGAGAACTGTGGTGCGACCCAAAACGGTCCAAAAGATGGCCGAAGCTTCCAACGAGTGGCGAACGCTCGTCCGGTGTCAGAAACCACTGGAAATGCACTTGCAGCGAAGGAAACGGGCTGAGCTCGAGGACTTCCGGTGCTCGTCCCAAGAAAACGCGAGCGGGAATGCCCCGGACTCAGTTTTCTCGTCCTGGGGTAAAAAGCGGTCCCCCGACGGTTTCTTCCCTTTGCTCCGTATTGGTCATAAGTCTTTCGATCTTCGGGTCTCGTGCTCCGAGGACTTCAACCCACACTCCTGGCATGCTCCCTGACACGTTTTCCGGAGGTATGGGTCGGGAAGCGAGCTCGTTGGAGGGAGAACTGTGGTGCGACCCAAAACGGTCCAAAAGATGGCCGAAGCCTCCAACGAGTGGCGAACGCTCGTCCGGTGTCAGAAACCACTGGAAATGCACTTGCAGCGAAGGAAACGGGCTGAGCTCGAGGACTTCCGGTGCTCGTCCCAAGAAAACGCGAGCGGGAATGCCCCGGACTCAGTTTTCTCGTCCTGGGGTAAAAAGCGGTCCCCCGACGGTTTCTTCCCTTTGCTCCGTATTGGTCATAAGTCTTTCGATCTTCGGGTCTCGTGCTCCGAGGACTTCAACCCACACTCCTGGCATGCTCCCTGACACGTTTTCCGGAGGTATGGGTCGGGAAGCGAGCTCGTTGGAGGGAGAACTGTGGTGCGACCCAAAACGGTCCAAAAGATGGCCGAAGCTTCCAACGAGTGGCGAACGCTCGTCCGGTGTCAGAAACCACTGGAAATGCACTTGCAGCGAAGGAAACGGGCTGAGCTCGAGGACTTCCGGTGCTCGTCCCAAGAAAACGCGAGCGGGAATGCCCCGGACTCAGTTTTCTCGTCCTGGGGTAAAAAGCGGTCCCCCGACGGTTTCTTCCCTTTGCTCCGTATTGGTCATAAGTCTTTCGATCTTCGGGTCTCGTGCTCCGAGGACTTCAACCCACACTCCTGGCATGCTCCCTGACACGTTTTCCGGAGGTATAGGTCGGGAAGCGAGCTCGTTGGAGGGAGAACTGTGGTGCGACCCAAAACGGTCCAAAAGATGGCCGAAGCTTCCAACGAGTGGCGAACGCTCGTCCAGTGTCAGAAACCACTGGAAATGCACTTGCAGCGAAGGAAACGGGCTGAGCTCGAGGACTTCCGGTGCTCGTCCCAAGAAAACGCGAGCGGGAATGCCCCGGACTCAGTTTTCTCGTCCTGGGGTAAAAAGCGGTCCCCCGACGGTTTCTTCCCTTTGCTCCGTATTGGTCATAAGTCTTTCGATCTTCGGGTCTCGTGCTCCGAGGACTTCAACCCACACTCCTGGCATGCTCCCTGACACGTTTTCCGGAGGTATGGGTCGGGAAGCGAGCTCGTTGGAGGGAGAACTGTGGTGCGACCCAAAACGGTCCAAAAGATGGCCGAAGCTTCCAACGAGTGGCGAACGCTCGTCCGGTGTCAGAAACCACTGGAAATGCACTTGCAGCGAAGGAAACGGGCTGAGCTCGAGGACTTCCGGTGCTCGTCCCAAGAAAACGCGAGCGGGAATGCCCCGGACTCAGTTTTCTCGTCCTGGGGTAAAAAGCGGTCCCCCGACGGTTTCTTCCCTTTGCTCCGTATTGGTCATAAGTCTTTCGATCTTCGGGTCTCGTGCTCCGAGGACTTCAACCCACACTCCTGGCATGCTCCCTGACACGTTTTCCGGAGGTATAGGTCGGGAAGCGAGCTCGTTGGAGGGAGAACTGTGGTGCGACCCAAAACGGTCCAAAAGATGGCCGAAGCTTCCAACGAGTGGCGAACGCTCGTCCAGTGTCAGAAACCACTGGAAATGCACTTGCAGCGAAGGAAACGGGCTGAGCTCGAGGACTTCCGGTGCTCGTCCCAAGAAAACGCGAGCGGGAATGCCCCGGACTCAGTTTTCTCGTCCTGGGGTAAAAAGCGGTCCCCCGACGGTTTCTTCCCTTTGCTCCGTATTGGTCATAAGTCTTTCGATCTTCGGGTCTCGTGCTCCGAGGACTTCAACCCACACTCCTGGCATGCTCCCTGACACGTTTTCCGGAGGTATGGGTCGGGAAGCGAGCTCGTTGGAGGGAGAACTGTGGTGCGACCCAAAACGGTCCAAAAGATGGCCGAAGCTTCCAACGAGTGGCGAACGCTCGTCCGGTGTCAGAAACCACTGGAAATGCACTTGCAGCGAAGGAAACGGGCTGAGCTCGAGGACTTCCGGTGCTCGTCCCAAGAAAACGCGAGCGGGAATGCCCCGGACTCAGTTTTCTCGTCATGGGGTAAAAAGCGGTCCCCCGACGGTTTCTTCCCTTTGCTCCGTATTGGTCATAAGTCTTTCGATCTTCGGGTCTCGTGCTCCGAGGACTTCAACCCACACTCCTGGCATGCTCCCTGACACGTTTTCCGGAGGTATGGGTCGGGAAGCGAGCTCGTTGGAGGGAGAACTGTGGTGCGACCCAAAACGGTCCAAAAGATGGCCGAAGCCTCCAACGAGTGGCGAACGCTCGTCCGGTGTCAGAAACCACTGGAAATGCACTTGCAGCGAAGGAAACGGGCTGAGCTCGAGGACTTCCGGTGCTCGTCCCAAGAAAACGCGAGCGGGAATGCCCCGGACTCAGTTTTCTCGTCCTGGGGTAAAAAGCGGTCCCCCGACGGTTTCTTCCCTTTGCTCCGTATTGGTCATAAGTCTTTCGATCTTCGGGTCTCGTGCTCCGAGGACTTCAACCCACACTCCTGGCATGCTCCCTGACACGTTTTCCGGAGGTATGGGTCGGGAAGCGAGCTCGTTGGAGGGAGAACTGTGGTGCGACCCAAAACGGTCCAAAAGATGGCCGAAGCTTCCAACGAGTGGCGAACGCTCGTCCGGTGTCAGAAACCACTGGAAATGCACTTGCAGCGAAGGAAACGGGCTGAGCTCGAGGACTTCCGGTGCTCGTCCCAAGAAAACGCGAGCGGGAATGCCCCGGACTCAGTTTTCTCGTCCTGGGGTAAAAAGCGGTCCCCCGACGGTTTCTTCCCTTTGCTCCGTATTGGTCATAAGTCTTTCGATCTTCGGGTCTCGTGCTCCGAGGACTTCAACCCACACTCCTGGCATGCTCCCTGACACGTTTTCCGGAGGTATAGGTCGGGAAGCGAGCTCGTTGGAGGGAGAACTGTGGTGCGACCCAAAACGGTCCAAAAGATGGCCGAAGCTTCCAACGAGTGGCGAACGCTCGTCCGGTGTCAGAAACCACTGGAAATGCACTTGCAGCGAAGGAAACGGGCTGAGCTCGAGGACTTCCGGTGCTCGTCCCAAGAAAACGCGAGCGGGAATGCCCCGGACTCAGTTTTCTCGTCCTGCGGTAAAAAGCGGTCCCCCGACGGTTTCTTCCCTTTGCTCCGTATTGGTCATAAGTCTTTCGATCTTCGGGTCTCGTGCTCCGAGGACTTCAACCCACACTCCTGGCATGCTCCCTGACACGTTTTCCGGAGGTATGGGTCGGGAAGCGAGCTCGTTGGAGGGAGAACTGTGGTGCGACCCAAAACGGTCCAAAAGATGGCCGAAGCTTCCAACGAGTGGCGAACGCTCGTCCGGTGTCACCACTGGAAATGCACTTGCAGCGAAGGAAACGGGCTGAGCTCGAGGACTTCCGGTGCTCGTCCCAAGAAAACGCGAGCGGGAATGCCCCGGACTCAGTTTTCTCGTCCTGGGGTAAAAAGCGGTCCCCCGACGGTTTCTTCCCTTTGCTCCGTATTGGTCATAAGTCTTTCGATCTTCGGGTCTCGTGCTCCGAGGACTTCAACCCACACTCCTGGCATGCTCCCTGACACGTTTTCCGGAGGTATAGGTCGGGAAGCGAGCTCGTTGGAGGGAGAACTGTGGTGCGACCCAAAACGGTCCAAAAGATGGCCGAAGCCTCCAACGAGTGGCGAACGCTCGTCCGGTGTCAGAAACCACTGGAAATGCACTTGCAGCGAAGGAAACGGGCTGAGCTCGAGGACTTCCGGTGCTCGTCCCAAGAAAACGCGAGCGGGAATGCCCCGGACTCAGTTTTCTCGTCCTGGGGTAAAAAGCGGTCCCCCGACGGTTTCTTCCCTTTGCTCCGTATTGGTCATAAGTCTTTCGATCTTCGGGTCTCGTGCTCCGAGGACTTCAACCCACACTCCTGGCATGCTCCCTGACACGTTTTCCGGAGGTATAGGTCGGGAAGCGAGCTCGTTGGAGGGAGAACTGTGGTGCGACCCAAAACGGTCCAAAAGATGGCCGAAGCTTCCAACGAGTGGCGAACGCTCGTCCGGTGTCAGAAACCACTGGAAATGCACTTGCAGCGAAGGAAACGGGCTGAGCTCGAGGACTTCCGGTGCTCGTCCCAAGAAAACGCGAGCGGGAATGCCCCGGACTCAGTTTTCTCGTCCTGGGGTAAAAAGCGGTCCCCCGACGGTTTCTTCCCTTTGCTCCGTATTGGTCATAAGTCTTTCGATCTTCGGGTCTCGTGCTCCGAGGACTTCAACCCACACTCCTGGCATGCTCCCTGACACGTTTTCCGGAGGTATAGGTCGGGAAGCGAGCTCGTTGGAGGGAGAACTGTGGTGCGACCCAAAACGGTCCAAAAGATGGCCGAAGCTTCCAACGAGTGGCGAACGCTCGTCCGGTGTCAGAAACCACTGGAAATGCACTTGCAGCGAAGGAAACGGGCTGAGCTCGAGGACTTCCGGTGCTCGTCCCAAGAAAACGCGAGCGGGAATGCCCCGGACTCAGTTTTCTCGTCCTGCGGTAAAAAGCGGTCCCCCGACGGTTTCTTCCCTTTGCTCCGTATTGGTCATAAGTCTTTCGATCTTCGGGTCTCGTGCTCCGAGGACTTCAACCCACACTCCTGGCATGCTCCCTGACACGTTTTCCGGAGGTATGGGTCGGGAAGCGAGCTCGTTGGAGGGAGAACTGTGGTGCGACCCAAAACGGTCCAAAAGATGGCCGAAGCTTCCAACGAGTGGCGAACGCTCGTCCGGTGTCACCACTGGAAATGCACTTGCAGCGAAGGAAACGGGCTGAGCTCGAGGACTTCCGGTGCTCGTCCCAAGAAAACGCGAGCGGGAATGCCCCGGACTCAGTTTTCTCGTCCTGGGGTAAAAAGCGGTCCCCCGACGGTTTCTTCCCTTTGCTCCGTATTGGTCATAAGTCTTTCGATCTTCGGGTCTCGTGCTCCGAGGACTTCAACCCACACTCCTGGCATGCTCCCTGACACGTTTTCCGGAGGTATAGGTCGGGAAGCGAGCTCGTTGGAGGGAGAACTGTGGTGCGACCCAAAACGGTCCAAAAGATGGCCGAAGCCTCCAACGAGTGGCGAACGCTCGTCCGGTGTCAGAAACCACTGGAAATGCACTTGCAGCGAAGGAAACGGGCTGAGCTCGAGGACTTCCGGTGCTCGTCCCAAGAAAACGCGAGCGGGAATGCCCCGGACTCAGTTTTCTCGTCCTGGGGTAAAAAGCGGTCCCCCGACGGTTTCTTCCCTTTGCTCCGTATTGGTCATAAGTCTTTCGATCTTCGGGTCTCGTGCTCCGAGGACTTCAACCCACACTCCTGGCATGCTCCCTGACACGTTTTCCGGAGGTATAGGTCGGGAAGCGAGCTCGTTGGAGGGAGAACTGTGGTGCGACCCAAAACGGTCCAAAAGATGGCCGAAGCTTCCAACGAGTGGCGAACGCTCGTCCGGTGTCAGAAACCACTGGAAATGCACTTGCAGCGAAGGAAACGGGCTGAGCTCGAGGACTTCCGGTGCTCGTCCCAAGAAAACGCGAGCGGGAATGCCCCGGACTCAGTTTTCTCGTCCTGGGGTAAAAAGCGGTCCCCCGACGGTTTCTTCCCTTTGCTCCGTATTGGTCATAAGTCTTTCGATCTTCGGGTCTCGTGCTCCGAGGACTTCAACCCACACTCCTGGCATGCTCCCTGACACGTTTTCCGGAGGTATAGGTCGGGAAGCGAGCTCGTTGGAGGGAGAACTGTGGTGCGACCCAAAACGGTCCAAAAGATGGCCGAAGCTTCCAACGAGTGGCGAACGCTCGTCCGGTGTCAGAAACCACTGGAAATGCACTTGCAGCGAAGGAAACGGGCTGAGCTCGAGGACTTCCGGTGCTCGTCCCAAGAAAACGCGAGCGGGAATGCCCCGGACTCAGTTTTCTCGTCCTGGGGTAAAAAGCGGTCCCCCGACGGTTTCTTCCCTTTGCTCCGTATTGGTCATAAGTCTTTCGATCTTCGGGTCTCGTGCTCCGAGGACTTCAACCCACACTCCTGGCATGCTCCCTGACACGTTTTCCGGAGGTATAGGTCGGGAAGCGAGCTCGTTGGAGGGAGAACTGTGGTGCGACCCAAAACGGTCCAAAAGATGGCCGAAGCTTCCAACGAGTGGCGAACGCTCGTCCGGTGTCAGAAACCACTGGAAATGCACTTGCAGCGAAGGAAACGGGCTGAGCTCGAGGACTTCCGGTGCTCGTCCCAAGAAAACGCGAGCGGGAATGCCCCGGACTCAGTTTTCTCGTCCTGGGGTAAAAAGCGGTCCCCCGACGGTTTCTTCCCTTTGCTCCGTATTGGTCATAAGTCTTTCGATCTTCGGGTCTCGTGCTCCGAGGACTTCAACCCACACTCCTGGCATGCTCCCTGACACGTTTTCCGGAGGTATAGGTCGGGAAGCGAGCTCGTTGGAGGGAGAACTGTGGTGCGACCCAAAACGGTCCAAAAGATGGCCGAAGCATCCAACGAGTGGCGAACGCTCGTCCGGTGTCAGAAACCACTGGAAATGCACTTGCAGCGAAGGAAACGGGCTGAGCTCGAGGACTTCCGGTGCTCGTCCCAAGAAAACGCGAGCGGGAATGCCCCGGACTCAGTTTTCTCGTCCTGGGGTAAAAAGCGGTCCCCCGACGGTTTCTTCCCTTTGCTCCGTATTGGTCATAAGTCTTTCGATCTTCGGGTCTCGTGCTCCGAGGACTTCAACCCACACTCCTGGCATGCTCCCTGACACGTTTTCCGGAGGTATAGGTCGGGAAGCGAGCTCGTTGGAGGGAGAACTGTGGTGCGACCCAAAACGGTCCAAAAGATGGCCGAAGCTTCCAACGAGTGGCGAACGCTCGTCCGGTGTCAGAAACCACTGGAAATGCACTTGCAGCGAAGGAAACGGGCTGAGCTCGAGGACTTCCGGTGCTCGTCCCAAGAAAACGCGAGCGGGAATGCCCCGGACTCAGTTTTCTCGTCCTGGGGTAAAAAGCGGTCCCCCGACGGTTTCTTCCCTTTGCTCCGTATTGGTCATAAGTCTTTCGATCTTCGGGTCTCGTGCTCCGAGGACTTCAACCCACACTCCTGGCATGCTCCCTGACACGTTTTCCGGAGGTATAGGTCGGGAAGCGAGCTCGTTGGAGGGAGAACTGTGGTGCGACCCAAAACGGTCCAAAAGATGGCCGAAGCTTCCAACGAGTGGCGAACGCTCGTCCGGTGTCAGAAACCACTGGAAATGCACTTGCAGCGAAGGAAACGGGCTGAGCTCGAGGACTTCCGGTGCTCGTCCCAAGAAAACGCGAGCGGGAATGCCCCGGACTCAGTTTTCTCGTCCTGGGGTAAAAAGCGGTCCCCCGACGGTTTCTTCCCTTTGCTCCGTATTGGTCATAAGTCTTTCGATCTTCGGGTCTCGTGCTCCGAGGACTTCAACCCACACTCCTGGCATGCTCCCTGACACATTTTCCGGAGGTATAGGTCGGGAAGCGAGCTCGTTTGAGGGAGAACTGTGGTGCGACCCAAAACGGTCCAAAAGATGGCCGAAGCTTCCAACGAGTGGCGAACGCTCGTCCGGTGTCAGAAACCACTGGAAATGCACTTGCAGCGAAGGAAACGGGCTGAGCTCGAGGACTTCCGGTGCTCGTCCCAAGAAAACGCGAGCGGGAATGCCCCGGACTCAGTTTTCTCGTCCTGGGGTAAAAAGCGGTCCCCCGACGGTTTCTTCCCTTTGCTCCGTATTGGTCATAAGTCTTTCGATCTTCGGGTCTCGTGCTCCGAGGACTTCAACCCACACTCCTGGCATGCTCCCTGACACGTTTTCCGGAGGTATAGGTCGGGAAGCGAGCTCGTTGGAGGGAGAACTGTGGTGCGACCCAAAACGGTCCAAAAGATGGCCGAAGCTTCCAACGAGTGGCGAACGCTCGTCCGGTGTCAGAAACCACTGGAAATGCACTTGCAGCGAAGGAAACGGGCTGAGCTCGAGGACTTCCGGTGCTCGTCCCAAGAAAACGCGAGCGGGAATGCCCCGGACTCAGTTTTCTCGTCCTGGGGAAAAAAGCGGTCCCTCGACGGTTTCTTCCCTTTGCTCCGTATTGGTCATAAGTCTTTCGATCTTTGGGTCTCGTGCTCCGAGGACTTCAACCCACACTGCTGGCATGCTCCCTGACACGTTTTCCGGAGGTATAGGTCGGGAAGCGAGCTCGTTGGAGGGAGAACTGTGGTGCGACCCAAAACGGTCCAAAAGATGGCCGAAGCTTCCAACGAGTGGCGAACGCTCGTTCGGTGTCAGAAACCACTGGAAATGCACTTGCAGCAAAGGAAACGGGCTGAGCTCGAGGACTTCCGGTGCTCGTCCCAAGAAAACGCGAGCGGGAATGCCCCGGACTCAGTTTTCTCGTCCTGGGGTAAAAAGCGGTCCCCCGACGGTTTCTTCCCTTTGCTCCGTATTGGTCATAAGTCTTTCGATCTTCGGGTCTCGTGCTCCGAGGACTTCAACCCACACTCCTGGCATGCTCCCTGACACGTTTTCCGGAGGTATAGGTCGGGAAGCGAGCTCGTTGGAGGGAGAACTGTGGTGCGACCCAAAACGGTCCAAAAGATGGCCGAAGCTTCCAACGAGTGGCGAACGCTCGTCCGGTGTCAGAAACCACTGGAAATGCACTTGCAGCGAAGGAAACGGGCTGAGCTCGAGGACTTCCGGTGCTCGTCCCAAGAAAACGCGAGCGGGAATGCCCCGGACTCAGTTTTCTCGTCCTGGGGTAAAAAGCGGTCCCCCGACGGTTTCTTCCCTTTGCTCCGTATTGGTCATAAGTCTTTCGATCTTCGGGTCTCGTGCTCCGAGGACTTCAACCCACACTCCTGGCATGCTCCCTGACACGTTTTCCGGAGGTATAGGTCGGGAAGCGAGCTCGTTGGAGGGAGAACTGTGGTGCGACCCAAAACGGTCCAAAAGATGGTCGAAGCCTCCAACGAGTGGCGAACGCTCGTCCGGTGTCAGAAACCACTGGAAATGCACTTGCAGCGAAGGAAACGGGCTGAGCTCGAGGACTTCCGGTGCTCGTCCCAAGAAAACGCGAGCGGGAATGCCCCGGACTCAGTTTTCTCGTCCTGGGGTAAAAAGCGGTCCCCCGACGGTTTCTTCCCTTTGCTCCGTATTGGTCATAAGTCTTTCGATCTTCGGGTCTCGTGCTCCGAGGACTTCAACCCACACTCCTGGCATGCTCCCTGACACGTTTTCCGGAGGTATAGGTCGGGAAGCGAGCTCGTTGGAGGGAGAACTGTGGTGCGACCCAAAACGGTCCAAAAGATGGCCGAAGCTTCCAACGAGTGGCGAACGCTCGTCCGGTGTCAGAAACCACTGGAAATGCACTTGCAGCGAAGGAAACGGGCTGAGCTCGAGGACTTCCGGTGCTCGTCCCAAGAAAACGCGAGCGGGAATGCCCCGGACTCAGTTTTCTCGTCCTGGGGTAAAAAGCGGTCCCCCGACGGTTTCTTCCCTTTGCTCCGTATTGGTCATAAGTCTTTCGATCTTCGGGTCTCGTGCTCCGAGGACTTCAACCCACACTCCTGGCATGCTCCCTGACACGTTTTCCGGAGGTATAGGTCGGGAAGCGAGCTCGTTGGAGGGAGAACTGTGGTGCGACCCAAAACGGTCCAAAAGATGGCCGAAGCCTCCAACGAGTGGCGAACGCTCGTCCGGTGTCAGAAACCACTGGAAATGCACTTGCAGCGAAGGAAACGGGCTGAGCTCGAGGACTTCCGGTGCTCGTCCCAAGAAAACGCGAGCGGGAATGCCCCGGACTCAGTTTTCTCGTCCTGGGGTAAAAAGCGGTCCCCCGACGGTTTCTTCCCTTTGCTCCGTATTGGTCATAAGTCTTTCGATCTTCGGGTCTCGTGCTCCGAGGACTTCAACCCACACTCCTGGCATGCTCCCTGACACGTTTTCCGGAGGTATAGGTCGGGAAGCGAGCTCGTTGGAGGGAGAACTGTCGTGCGACCCAAAACGGTCCAAAAGATGGCCGAAGCTTCCAACGAGTGGCGAACGCTCGTCCGGTGTCAGAAACCACTGGAAATGCACTTGCAGCGAAGGAAACGGGCTGAGCTCGAGGACTTCCGGTGCTCGTCCCAAGAAAACGCGAGCGGGAATGCCCCGGACTCAGTTTTCTCGTCCTGGGGTAAAAAGCGGTCCCCCGACGGTTTCTTCCCTTTGCTCCGTATTGGTCATAAGTCTTTCGATCTTCGGGTCTCGTGCTCCGAGGACTTCAACCCACACTCCTGGCATACTCCCTGACACGTTTTCCGGAGGTATAGGTCGGGAAGCGAGCTCGTTGGAGGGAGAACTGTGGTGCGACCCAAAACGGTCCAAAAGATGGCCGAAGCTTCCAACGAGTGGCGAACGCTCGTCCGGTGTCAGAAACCACTGGAAATGCACTTGCAGCGAAGGAAACGGGCTGAGCTCGAGGACTTCCGGTGCTCGTCCCAAGAAAACGCGAGCGGGAATGCCCCGGACTCAGTTTTCTCGTCCTGGGGTAAAAAGCGGTCCCCCGACGGTTTCTTCCCTTTGCTCCGTATTGGTCATAAGTCTTTCGATCTTCGGGTCTCGTGCTCCGAGGACTTCAACCCACACTCCTGGCATGCTCCCTGACACGTTTTCCGGAGGTATAGGTCGGGAAGCGAGCTCGTTGGAGGGAGAACTGTGGTGCGACCCAAAACGGTCCAAAAGATGGCCGAAGCTTCCAACGAGTGGCGAACGCTCGTCCGGTGTCAGAAACCACTGGAAATGCACTTGCAGCGAAGGAAACGGGCTGAGCTCGAGGACTTCCGGTGCTCGTCCCAAGAAAACGCGAGCGGGAATGCCCCGGACTCAGTTTTCTCGTCCTGGGGTAAAAAGCGGTCCCCCGACGGTTTCTTCCCTTTGCTCCGTATTGGTCATAAGTCTTTCGATCTTCGGGTCTCGTGCTCCGAGGACTTCAACCCACACTCCTGGCATGCTCCCTGACACGTTTTCCGGAGGTATAGGTCGGGAAGCGAGCTCGTTGGAGGGAGAACTGTGGTGCGACCCAAAACGGTCCAAAAGATGGCCGAAGCTTCCAACGAGTGGCGAACGCTCGTCCGGTGTCAGAAACCACTGGAAATGCACTTGCAGCGAAGGAAACGGGCTGAGCTCGAGGACTTCCGATGCTCGTCCCAAGAAAACGCGAGCGGGAATGCCCCGGACGCAGTTTTCTCGTCCTGGGGTAAAAAGCGGTCCCCCGACGGTTTCTTCCCTTTGCTCCGTATTGGTCATAAGTCTTTCGATCTTCGGGTCTCGTGCTCCGAGGACTTCAACCCACACTCCTGGCATGCTCCCTGACACGTTTTACGGAGGTATAGGTCGGGAAGCGAGCTCGTTGGAGGGAGAACTGTGGTGCGACCCAAAACGGTCCAAAAGATGGCCGAAGCCTCCAACGAGTGGCGAACGCTCGTCCGGTGTCAGAAACCACTGGAAATGCACTTGCAGCGAAGGAAACGGGCGGAGCTCGAGGACTTCCGGTGCTCGTCCCAAGAAAACGCGAGCGGGAATGCCCCGGACTCAGTTTTCTCGTCCTGGGGTAAAAAGCGGTCCCCCGACGGTTTCTTCCCTTTGCTCCGTATTGGTCATAAGTCTTTCGATCTTCGGGTCTCGTGCTCCGAGGACTTCAACCCACACTCCTGGCATGCTCCCTGACACGTTTTCCGGAGGTATAGGTCGGGAAGCGAGCTCGTTGGAGGGAGAACTGTGGTGCGACCCAAAACGGTCCAAAAGATGGCCGAAGCTTCCAACGAGTGGCGAACGCTCGTCCGGTGTCAGAAACCACTGGAAATACACTTGCAGCGAAGGAAACGGGCTGAGCTCGAAGACTTCCGGTGCTCGTCCCAAGAAAACGCGAGCGGGAATGCCCCGGACTCAGTTTTCTCGTCCTGGGGTAAAAAGCGGTCCCCCGACGGTTTCTTCCCTTTGCTCCGTATTGGTCATAAGTCTCTCGATCTTCGGGTCTCGTGCTCCGAGGACTTCAACCCACACTCCTGGCATGCTCCCTGACACGTTTTCCGGAAGTATAGGTCGGGAAGCGAGCTCGTTGGAGGGAGAACTGTGGTGCGACCCAAAACGGTCCAAAAGATGGCCGAAGCTTCCAACGAGTGGCGAACGCTCGTCCGGTGTCAGAAACCACTGGAAATGCACTTGCAGCGAAGGAAACGGGCTGAGCTCGAGGACTTCCGGTGCTCGTCCCAAGAAAACGCGAGCGGGAATACCCCGGACTCAGTTTTCTCGTCCTGGGGTAAAAAGCGGTCCCCCGACGGTTTCTTCCCTTTGCTCCGTATTGGTCATAAGTCTTTCGATCTTCGGGTCTCGTGCTCCGAGGACTTCAACTGTCACACCCCCTCCCGGACTACCTGCTACCTTAGACCGAAAGATGGCGTGAAGCCGACGAACAACGCTTTTCTGTACCTGTATCTGTCGACTCTGCTTAAAACTTTCATGTGATGAACTTGCCAATCTAGTATATAAACTATTGTACATGCCACAAAACACATCGGATCCTAGGCTAGTCAAACACAGCTAGTCAAACACATACATGAAGTGTACCTCAAAATTTACCAATTTCACGAGTAAACCTAAAGACACCTTAATCAAAATATAACCAACAAAATTTACCCAACTACAGCTCCTAAAGCTTATACAAACTGTGGAGTATCTATAACATACAAGGGTGTGAATACATCACAACACAACAGACTTTATGCCCAACTCAAAACACGTACTGGCAATCGATAATGAAGCTTCCGCAGACTAAGGCAGTCTATCAGGCACCGGGAAGTCGATCTCTACCTGGAAAATGGGTAAAACATTTTGGAAACGGTGAGCTATGAAGCTCAGTGAGTGACTCAGTTTAAAACTATGAATTTAAAGATAACAGCACGTGAAAACTTTACACATATAAATCTGTTTATACAAGTCGTAAATGTAAATGTGTAATAGTAAGAATAGCTTCCTTAAATACTCAGCATGTTCATCATTGAAATCTAGCAAGGCATATCAAGTATATCGAAGCATTTTAACTAACATGACGAATCTACGTTGTGTAGGGTACACCTAGTACAACAACGTTTACAAGCACTACGATGTAGTGGGGCCCGCCCAGCACTCCCATCGTCTTTGTCGTAGTGGGGCCCGCCCAGCACTCACGACAGCATCGTTGTTACGGAGTACACTCAACGTCAACAACGAAATCTAACCAGTGTGCACACGGTAATCTCTAGCCTCAGGCTCAAGATCTCAGTCATGTAGTTAATGAAAATTTCATAAATCATCATAAAATATTAAAACATGCCTGCTTATAAATTTTACACAAAGCTCGAACTTTACTCAGCTCTTTCGTGGAAAATTGTAGTTCTTAAAACAAAACTTCATACTAATTCATGCTTTGCTTAAAATATTGTGGTTTAAATACTTTCCAAACATTTAATATCTACGTGCTAGCATAAATTTCTTTAAGAAATCTAGTCTCCAAATGTATACTTGAAAATAGTCATGAAATTCAAATACCTTTCATGGCTTCGTAAATAAACATTTATCGCATTCAATCATAATAACAGTTATGGAAAATATTTCAAAGTTGGTTTTGTCACTCACAGTCTTGGGCTAGATCCTTGGTCTATAAGCTCGGTTTAATTCTTCTCGGCCTGCCAACAACCCAACCGAGTATTAAAACCTTAAACATTCTGGTTTCCTAAAGATATACATAACATGTCGCACCAAAGATGACGCTCACGAAAACAAAGCTTAAGAAATAAAATCCTATTTCAACAATTCTCTAAAATTTCCAGATTTCTAACATAAACTTCAAAGAACTATAACTTTCTCAATACTTAACCAAAATGAGTGTTCTTTATATCAAACTCTTCATTTTGCGATCCTCTAAAACTTACCTGAAGACATATAAATCTGATTCCCCGTGCATAAATACATATAACCCTCAAAACAGAACCACTTCCAGAATCGCGCGCACACGACCTCTTTAACTTGTTCCTACAATTTAACCAATTTTTAGTCGTTTTTGGTTTACAATTTCTTCATGAAAGTTGTAGTAAATTGAATAAGCTTTCCAACCATACCAAATAGAAATTCTAACTCCACCGATACACTCTGAAATACAAGAAAAACCAGAGACCTCCTGATTTCGAGTGAAAACCAACTGCCCTGTTTTCTTCATCAAAAAGCACCAAATGAAAATCCGAATTTGCTCCAACGTTCTTCATAAAGTTTGTTTAAAAATGAGTTAACTTTCAGCAAATGTAAATCTCACCTCTTAATTCCTTTTGAAGAGTTCAAACCGAATTAAAAACCAGTGATGTGCAGAATGAACTAAAATTCAGCCATTGATACACTTTGCTTGAGTTCTCCTCCTCTTCTTCAACCTAAAAATTCTAGTAAAATTTCTCTTCTTCTTCCAAACTCTCTCTTAGAAGTTCTCTGCAAATTGAAGAAGGAAAAAGAAAAAAAAAAAAATAAAGAGAACTTGGATGTCTTCAAACTTGGCGGTGAAGGGAAGAGAAGAAGAAGAAGAAAAGAGAAAATGAACTTTTCTTCTCCTTTTCTTCTTTTTGTCCTTTCTTTTCTTTATTTTCTTCAATTAATTTAATAAAACTATTTAATATATAAATATATATATTTATATTTACACTTAATTTCCATTTTTTTCTTTTTTTTTTTCCACATTTAAAGAAATTAAACCAAGAAAATATCGGGTTTACAACTTACCTTCCCTTTAGAAAATTTCGTCCTCGAAATTTAGAATGTCCTTAACTGAAAAGTATCGGATAGCTCTTCTTCATCTGATATTCTGGTTCCCAAGTTGCATCCTCCGCTCCATGATGTCTCCACAAAACTTTTATGAGTGGAATCGTTTTGTTTCTCAAAACTTGTTCCTTTCTGTCGAGAATCTGAACTGGTTCTTCAACATAACTCAAATCTTCTTTTAATTCAACTGGTTGATCTTGCAACACATGCGATGGATCTGGTATATATTTTCTTAACATGGATACGTGGAAAACATCATGTATTCGTGCAAGTTCTATTGGCAACTCAAGTCTATACGCTGCTGGTCCCACTCGTTCCGTTATCTGATATGGCCCAATATATCTAGGACTTAACTTACCTTTTCTTCCGAAACGAATAACACCTCGCCATGGAGATAATTTTAAGAAAACTTGATCTCCAACTTGGAATTCTAGGTTTCTTCGTCGCTTATCCGCATAACTTTTCTGTCGATCTTGGGCTTTCCTCAGATTTTCTCTGATCAACTTAATATTGTTTGTCGTAATCTGAACCAACTCAGGACCTACTAACTTCCGCTCTCCCACTTCATTCCAGCACACAGGAGTTCTGCATGGTCTCCCGTATAAGGCTTCATATGGTGCCATACCGATACTAGACTGATAGTTATTATTATAAGCAAACTCCATAAGTGGCAAGTGGGTATCCCAACTTCCTTTAAGTTGTAGGACACATGCTCTCAACATGTCCTCTAAAGTTTGGATGGTCCTCTCGGACTGACCATCTGTTTGGGGATGAAATGATGTACTAAACTTTAGCCCTGTTCCCATTGCTTTCTGTAAACTAGGCCAAAATTTAGAAGTAAACCTCGGATCCCTATCTGAAACTATGGACACTGGTACTCCATACTGACTCACAATCTTATCAACATATAATCTCGCTAGCTGGTCTAACGTAGATGTCATTTTAATCGGTATAAATCGTGTCGTCTTGGTGAGTCTGTCTACTATTACCCATATACCATCATGTCCACTGGATGTACGAGGTAATCCAAATAGAAAATCCATAGTAATATGCTCCCATTTCCACTCTGGCACTGGCAAAGGATTAAGAAATCCTCCTGGCCTCTGTCTTACTGGTTTAACCTGTTGACAAATCAAACATCTATCAACATATTCAGCTATCTCTTGCTTCATTCCAGACCACCAATAAGTCTTCTTTAAAGTTCTGTACATCTTGGTGCTACCTGGATGCATAGCGTAAGCTGAACTGTGAGCTTCTTCTAGAATAGCATTCTTAAGCTCACTGATATTCGGAACACATAATCTTCCTTGTTTAACAATGGCTCCATCTGTTCTCAGCTCAAACTCCACCTCTAAGCCTTTCTTGGATTTCTCAAACTTCTTCTGTAAATTACTGTCTTCTGACTGTCTTCTTACAATCTCAGTTACTAGAGAAGACCGAACCTGAAATTGAGCTAAGAGACTTCCTGAATCCTCTGTAGTTACTACTGCCTTGGAACCTCTTAACTCATTCAACAAAGCTACTCGAATACCACACAAGGCACTCTTCGGAAGTCTTGACTTCCTACTTAATGCATCTGCTACTACGTTGGCCTTACCTGGATGATACTCTATAGTACAATCATAATCTTTAATCAGTTCTAGCCATCGCCTTTGTCTCAGATTTAGCTCTTTTTGATCAAAAATATACTTCAGACTTTTATGATCTGTGAAAATATGGCACTTTTCCCCGAACAAATAGTGTCTCCAGATTTTTAGTGCTAAAACAACTGCTGCTAGCTCAAGATCATGGGTAGGGTAATTACACTCATGCTCCTTCAACTGCCTTGAAGCATAAGCTATTACATTCCCATCTTGCATAAGCACACAACCTAATCCTAGCCTTGAAGCATCACAATAAATCACATAGTCCTTCCCTGTTACAGGAAGTGCCAAAATAGGTGCTGTAACTAGTCTTTTCTTCAATTCCTGAAAACTTTGCTCGCATTTATCTGACCACTCAAACTTAACATTCTTCCTTGTCAAAGCGGTCAAAGGCAATGCCAATCGAGAGAAATCCTCAATAAAATGCCTATAGTATCCTGCCAAACCCAGGAAACTACGTACTTCTGTCGCACTAATTGGTCTTTCCCAATTGACAACCGCTTCTACTTTTTGTGGATCGACACTAACTCCTTTTGCTGAAACTACATGCCCCAAAAATACTACCTGTTCCAACCAGAACTCACATTTGCTGAACTTAGCGTATAACTGTTTTTCACGTAGAGTCTGTAGAACAATCCTCAGATGTTCCTCATGAGATTCTCTGTCAACTGAGTAAACTAATATATCATCAATGAACACAATCACAAACTGATCTAAATACCGATGGAAGATCCTGTTCATGAGATCCATGAAAACCGCTGGCGCATTCGTTAAACCGAATGGCATAACTCGAAACTCATAATGCCCATACCTCGTTCTAAATGTTGTCTTAGCAATATCTGATTCTCTAACCTTCAACTGGTGGTATCCTGACCTTAAGTCAATCTTAGAGAACAACGTTGCTCCCCTTAATTGATCAAATAAGTCATCGATGCGTGGTAAAGGATACTTGTTACGTATTGTAACCTTGTTTAACTGTCTATAGTCAATACATAATCTGAGGGTACCATCTTTCTTTTTCACAAAAAGCACTGGTGCTCCCCACGGCGAAACACTAGGCCTGATGTATCCCTTGTCAACTAGTTCCTGTAACTGCATCTTCAATTCTTTTAGCTCGCTTGGAGCCATTCTATACGGGGCTTGTGAAATAGGTGCTGTTCCTGGTAATAATTCAATAGTGAACTCAATCTCTCTATCAGGTGGCAAACCTGACAGATCATCTGGAAATACATCAAGAAACTCTTTCACCATAGGAACATCTTCTGGCTTTAGTTTTTCTCTCTGCACTACTACGATGTGTGCAAGAAACGTTGTGCAACCCTTCCTCAGTAATTTCTCAGCTTTCAAAACTGAGATTAAACTTCTAGAAACGGCCTTCCTCATACCTCTAAAAACAACTTCAGCAAAGCCTGGTTTTCTGAAAACCACTTCCTTTCTATGGCAATCCATAGATGCATAATGAGCAAATAAGAAATCCATTCCCAAAATTACATCTAACCTCTGCAACTCTAGTGGTAGCAAGTCCACTAGCAAACTGATACCTTCTACTAAAACTTCACAATTACGTAACACCTCATTAACAAGTAAAACGTCACCAACTGGAGTGTATATAGCTAACCCCTCAGATAAAGGCTCTAGCATCCTATTCAACTTAGTCAGAAATATACTAGAAACAAAGGAATGCGTAGCACCTGGATCAAATAAAACGTCTGCAGGTACATTACAAATAAGAATCGTACCAGTAATAACGTCTGGTGCATCCTCTACTTCTTGTTGAGTCATAGCATAGACTTTTCCCTGTTGCCTCGGTCTTCCAACAACTCCCTTTTGCCTTGCACCACTGGTACCCTCTGTTGGAACCACTGAAACTCTCGATTGCTCAATTGTCTGGGACCCAACTCCCTGATCTCTCTGAACTGTCATGTTCAACTGCGGACAATCTTTCTTGAAATGTCCTGGCTGTCCGCACTGGTAACATACACCGGCACCTACCAAACACTGACCCCGATGGTTCCTGCCACAACTCGTGCATGGTATTCGCCTGACGGTACTAGCAATGGACTCCTGACCTGGTTGCGATCTTACTGTTGATCTAATGGGTTGACTAGGTATTCTCTGGCTCTGTCTCTGAAAAACACTACCATAACTCACGTTCCTCGATGCTTGGCCTCCAGAGCGATTCTTAAAATCTTGACGGCTTGAAATATTTATCCCAGGCGTGAACCTCCGCTGCTCACGGCCTCTAAATCCACTAGCTGTTGAAGTCCCACGACTAAGCTCCACTGCCGATTTCTCTTCTGTTATACTCTGCTCCACACGAAGGGCAGTCTCCACTAACTGAGAGAAATTCGTCCACTTAGCAATGGCTGTAACTGGGGTACGTATTTCAAAACGCAATCCTCTTTCAAACCTTCGGCACCTGTCACTCTCAGAAGCTATAATAACGTCAGCATACCGTGAAAGCTCGGTATACTTCCTCTCATACTCAGCCACTGAAAGTGATCCTTGTTTCAACCCCAGAAATTCATCCCTCTTGGCTTCGCAGTATGTGCTGGGATAATACTTATCTTCGAATATGCCTCTAAAAGTCTGCCAGTCTAAAGCACGTGCATCACTGCGTCTTGCTAATATAGATTTCCACCATCCTTCAGCCTCTTTTTGCAACAAAAATGTGGCCAATCTAACCTTTCGCTCCTCAGGACAATTCATCACATCAAAACACTTTTCAAGCATATTCAACCAGTTCTCTGCATCAGCTGGATCTGTGGAACCTTCAAACACTGTAGCCCCTAACTTCTTCAGCCGTTCAATTCCGTATGCCTTTTCTGGATCACTAGGCTCTGCTCTATCTGTCCTTCCTATTTCCTGTGTTGTTCTCGCAAACTGCTCGTTTCCTGCACCACCTCGAACTCCTAGGGTACTAGATTCCCCTACAGATGGACCTTGGGTAGGACCTTGCATCCCGTCCTGATTCTGCCGGCGTCGTCTACCAGTACGTGGTGGCATGACTCCTATAATATGTCAACACATTAGACATACTATAAATACTTAACTCAAATGCATGATACTAAATGTCTACTCACGTATTAATAATAATTGGACTCACTTCTACCCTTACCTAGACCATACTCCACTAGTTCCCTTTAAGCTAACTTGACGTTCAATTATTTACTTTCCAGTTTCTTCTTAGAGCTAACCGCTCTACCTTAATTCCCATGGAGCAAACTGCTCTGATACCAAGTTGTCACACCCCCTCCCGGACTACCTGCTACCTTAGACCGAAAGATGGCGTGAAGCCGACGAACAACGCTTTTCTGTACCTGTATCTGTCGACTCTGCTTAAAACTTTCATGTGATGAACTTGCCAATCTAGTATATAAACTATTGTACATGCCACAAAACACATCGGATCCTAGGCTAGTCAAACACAGCTAGTCAAACACATACATGAAGTGTACCTCAAAATTTACCAATTTCACGAGTAAACCTAAAGACACCTTAATCAAAATATAACCAACAAAATTTACCCAACTACAGCTCCTAAAGCTTATACAAACTGTGGAGTATCTATAACATACAAGGGTGTGAATACATCACAACACAACAGACTTTATGCCCAACTCAAAACACGTACTGGCAATCGATAATGAAGCTTCCGCAGACTAAGGCAGTCTATCAGGCACCGGGAAGTCGATCTCTACCTGGAAAATGGGTAAAACATTTTGGAAACGGTGAGCTATGAAGCTCAGTGAGTGACTCAGTTTAAAACTATGAATTTAAAGATAACAGCACGTGAAAACTTTACACATATAAATCTGTTTATACAAGTCGTAAATGTAAATGTGTAATAGTAAGAATAGCTTCCTTAAATACTCAGCATGTTCATCATTGAAATCTAGCAAGGCATATCAAGTATATCGAAGCATTTTAACTAACATGACGAATCTACGTTGTGTAGGGTACACCTAGTACAACAACGTTTACAAGCACTACGATGTAGTGGGGCCCGCCCAGCACTCCCATCGTCTTTGTCGTAGTGGGGCCCGCCCAGCACTCACGACAGCATCGTTGTTACGGAGTACACTCAACGTCAACAACGAAATCTAACCAGTGTGCACACGGTAATCTCTAGCCTCAGGCTCAAGATCTCAGTCATGTAGTTAATGAAAATTTCATAAATCATCATAAAATATTAAAACATGCCTGCTTATAAATTTTACACAAAGCTCGAACTTTACTCAGCTCTTTCGTGGAAAATTGTAGTTCTTAAAACAAAACTTCATACTAATTCATGCTTTGCTTAAAATATTGTGGTTTAAATACTTTCCAAACATTTAATATCTACGTGCTAGCATAAATTTCTTTAAGAAATCTAGTCTCCAAATGTATACTTGAAAATAGTCATGAAATTCAAATACCTTTCATGGCTTCGTAAATAAACATTTATCGCATTCAATCATAATAACAGTTATGGAAAATATTTCAAAGTTGGTTTTGTCACTCACAGTCTTGGGCTAGATCCTTGGTCTATAAGCTCGGTTTAATTCTTCTCGGCCTGCCAACAACCCAACCGAGTATTAAAACCTTAAACATTCTGGTTTCCTAAAGATATACATAACATGTCGCACCAAAGATGACGCTCACGAAAACAAAGCTTAAGAAATAAAATCCTATTTCAACAATTCTCTAAAATTTCCAGATTTCTAACATAAACTTCAAAGAACTATAACTTTCTCAATACTTAACCAAAATGAGTGTTCTTTATATCAAACTCTTCATTTTGCGATCCTCTAAAACTTACCTGAAGACATATAAATCTGATTCCCCGTGCATAAACACATATAACCCTCAAAACAGAACCACTTCCAGAATCGCGCGCACACGACCTCTTTAACTTGTTCCTACAATTTAACCAATTTTTAGTCGTTTTTGGTTTACAATTTCTTCATGAAAGTTGTAGTAAATTGAATAAGCTTTCCAACCATACCAAATAGAAATTCTAACTCCACCGATACACTCTGAAATACAAGAAAAACCAGAGACCTCCTGATTTCGAGTGAAAACCAACTGCCCTGTTTTCTTCATCAAAAAGCACCAAATGAAAATCCGAATTTGCTCCAACGTTCTTCATAAAGTTTGTTTAAAAATGAGTTAACTTTCAGCAAATGTAAATCTCACCTCTTAATTCCTTTTGAAGAGTTCAAACCGAATTAAAAACCAGTGATGTGCAGAATGAACTAAAATTCAGCCATTGATACATTTTGCTTGAGTTCTCCTCCTCTTCTTCAACCTAAAAATTTTAGTAAAATTTCTCTTCTTCTTCCAAACTCTCTCTTAGAAGTTCTCTGCAAATTGAAGAAGGAAAAAGAAAAAAAAAAAAATAAAGAGAACTTGGATGTCTTCAAACTTGGCGGTGAAGGGAAGAGAAGAAGAAGAAGAAAAGAGAAAATGAACTTTTCTTCTCCTTTTCTTCTTTTTGTCCTTTCTTTTCTTTATTTTCTTCAATTAATTTAATAAAACTATTTAATATATAAATATATATATTTATATTTACACTTAATTTCCATTTTTTTCTTTTTTTTTTTCCACATTTAAAGAAATTAAACCAAGAAAATATCGGGTTTACATCAACCCACACTCCTGGCATTCTCCCTGACACGTTTTCCGGAGGTATAGGTCGGGAAGCGAGCTCGTTGGAGGGAGAACTGTGGTGCGACCCAAAACGGTCCAAAAGATGGCCGAAGCTTCCAACGAGTGGCGAACGCTCGTCCGGTGTCAGAAACCACTGGAAATGCACTTGCAGCGAAGGAAACGGGCTGAGCTCGAGGACTTCCGGTGCTCGTCCCAAGAAAACGCGAGCGGGAATGCCCCGGACTCAGTTTTCTCGTCCTGGGGTAAAAAGCGGTCCCCCGACGGTTTCTTCCCTTTGCTCCGTATTGGTCATAAGTCTTTCGATCTTCGGGTCTCGTGCTCCGAGGACTTCAACCCACACTCCTGGCATGCTCCCTGACACGTTTTCCGGAGGTATAGGTCGGGAAGCGAGCTCGTTGGAGGGAGAACTGTGGTGCGACCCAAAACGGTCCAAAAGATGGCCGAAGCTTCCAACGAGTGGCGAACGCTCGTCCGGTGTCAGAAACCACTGGAAATGCACTTGCAGCGAAGGAAACGGGCTGAGCTCGAGGACTTCCGGTGCTCGTCCCAAGAAAACGCGAGCGGGAATGCCCCGGACTCAGTTTTCTCGTCCTGGGGTAAAAAGCGGTCCCCCGACGGTTTCTTCCCTTTGCTCCGTATTGGTCATAAGTCTTTCGATCTTCGGGTCTCGTGCTCCGAGGACTTCAACCCACACTCCTGGCATGCTCCCTGACACGTTTTCCGGAGGTATAGGTCGGGAAGCGAGCTCGTTGGAGGGAGAACTGTGGTGCGACCCAAAACGGTCCAAAAGATGGCCGAAGCTTCCAACGAGTGGCGAACGCTCGTCCGGTGTCAGAAACCACTGGAAATGCACTTGCAGCGAAGGAAACGGGCTGAGCTCGAGGACTTCCGGTGCTCGTCCCAAGAAAACGCGAGCGGGAATGCCCCGGACTCAGTTTTCTCGTCCTGGGGTAAAAAGCGGTCCCCCGACGGTTTCTTCCCTTTGCTCCGTATTGGTCATAAGTCTTTCGATCTTCGGGTCTCGTGCTCCGAGGACTTCAACCCACACTCCTGGCATGCTCCCTGACACGTTTTCCGGAGGTATAGGTCGGGAAGCGAGCTCGTTGGAGGGAGAACTGTGGTGCGACCCAAAACGGTCCAAAAGATGGCCGAAGCTTCCAACGAGTGGCGAACGCTCGTCCGGTGTCAGAAACCACTGGAAATGCACTTGCAGCGAAGGAAACGGGCTGAGCTCGAGGACTTCCGGTGCTCGTCCCAAGAAAACGCGAGCGGGAATGCCCCGGACTCAGTTTTCTCGTACTGGGGTAAAAAGCGGTCCCCCGACGGTTTCTTCCCTTTGCTCCGTATTGGTCATAAGTCTTTCGATCTTCGGGTCTCGTGCTCCGAGGACTTCAACCCACGCTCCTGGCATGCTCCCTGACACGTTTTCCGGAGGTATAGGTCGGGAAGCGAGCTCGTTGGAGGGAGAACTGTGGTGCGACCCAAAACGGTCCAAAAGATGGCCGAAGCTTCCAACGAGTGGCGAACGCTCGTCCGGTGTCAGAAACCACTGGAAATGCACTTGCAGCGAAGGAAACGGGCTGAGCTCGAGGACTTCCGGTGCTCGTCCCAAGAAAACGCGAGCGGGAATGCCCCGGACTCAGTTTTCTCGTCCTGGGGTAAAAAGCGGTCCCCCGACGGTTTCTTCCCTTTGCTCCGTATTGGTCATAAGTCTTTCGATCTTCGGGTCTCGTGCTCCGAGGACTTCAACCCACACTCCTGGCATGCTCCCTGACACGTTTTCCGGAGGTATAGGTCGGGAAGCGAGCTCGTTGGAGGGAGAACTGTGGTGCGACCCAAAACGGTCCAAAAGATGGCCGAAGCTTCCAACGAGTGGCGAACGCTCGTCCGGTGTCAGAAACCACTGGAAATGCACTTGCAGCGAAGGAAACGGGCTGAGCTCGAGGACTTCCGGTGCTCGTCCCAAGAAAACGCGAGCGGGAATGCCCCGGACTCAGTTTTCTCGTCCTGGGGTAAAAAGCGGTCCCCCGACGGTTTCTTCCCTTTGCTCCGTATTGGTCATAAGTCTTTCGATCTTCGGGTCTCGTGCTCCGAGGACTTCAACCCACACTCCTGGCATGCTCCCTGACACGTTTTCCGGAGGTATAGGTCGGGAAGCGAGCTCGTTGGAGGGAGAACTGTGGTGCGACCCAAAACGGTCCAAAAGATGGCCGAAGCTTCCAACGAGTGGCGAACGCTCGTCCGGTGTCAGAAACCACTGGAAATGCACTTGCAGCGAAGGAAACGGGCTGAGCTCGAGGACTTCCGGTGCTCGTCCCAAGAAAACGCGAGCGGGAATGCCCCGGACTCAGTTTTCTCGTCCTGGGGTAAAAAGCGGTCCCCCGACGGTTTCTTCCCTTTGCTCCGTATTGGTCATAAGTCTTTCGATCTTCGGGTCTCGTGCTCCGAGGACTTCAACCCACACTCCTGGCATGCTCCCTGACACGTTTTCCGGAGGTATAGGTCGGGAAGCGAGCTCGTTGGAGGGAGAACTGTGGTGCGACCCAAAACGGTCCAAAAGATGGCCGAAGCTTCCAACGAGTGGCGAACGCTCGTCCGGTGTCAGAAACCACTGGAAATGCACTTGCAGCGAAGGAAACGGGCTGAGCTCGAGGACTTACGGTGCTCGTCCCAAGAAAACGCGAGCGGGAATGCCCCGGACTCAGTTTTCTCGTCCTGGGGTAAAAAGCGGTCCCCCGACGGTTTCTTCCCTTTGCTCCGTATTGGTCATAAGTCTTTCGATCTTTGGGTCTCGTGCTCCGAGGACTTCAACCCACACTCCTGGCATGCTCCCTGACACGTTTTCCGGAGGTATAGGTCGGGAAGCGAGCTCGTTGGAGGGAGAACTGTGGTGCGACCCAAAACGGTCCAAAAGATGGCCGAAGCTTCCAACGAGTGGCGAACGCTCGTCCGGTGTCAGAAACCACTGGAAATGCACTTGCAGCGAAGGAAACGGGTTGAGCTCGAGGACTTCCGGTGCTCGTCCCAAGAAAACGCGAGCGGGAATGCCCCGGACTCAGTTTTCTCGTCCTGGGGTAAAAAGCGGTCCCCCGACGGTTTCTTCCCTTTGCTCCGTATTGGTCATAAGTCTTTCGATCTTCGGGTCTCGTGCTCCGAGGACTTCAACCCACACTCCTGGCATGCCCCCTGACACGTTTTCCGGAGGTATGGGTCGGGAAGCGAGCTCGTTGGAGGGAGAACTGTGGTGCGACCCAAAACGGTCCAAAAGATGGCCGAAGCTTCCAACGAGTGGCGAACGCTCGTCCGGTGTCAGAAACCACTGGAAATGCACTTGCAGCGAAGGAAACGGGCTGAGCTCGAGGACTTCCGGTGCTCGTCCCAAGAAAACGCGAGCGGGAATGCCCCGGACTCAGTTTTCTCGTACTGGGGTAAAAAGCGGTCCCCCGACGGTTTCTTCCCTTTGCTCCGTATTGGTCATAAGTCTTTCGATCTTCGGGTCTCGTGCTCCGAGGACTTCAACCCACACTCCTGGCATGCTCCCTGACACGTTTTCCGGAGGTATAGGTCGGGAAGCGAGCTCGTTGGAGGGAGAACTGTGGTGCGACCCAAAACGGTCCAAAAGATGGCCGAAGCTTCCAACGAGTGGCGAACGCTCGTCCGGTGTCAGAAACCACTGGAAATGCACTTGCAGCGAAGGAAACGGGCTGAGCTCGAGGACTTCCGGTGCTCGTCCAAAGAAAACGCGAGCGGGAATGCCCCGGACTCAGTTTTCTCGTCCTGGGGTAAAAAGCGGTCCCCCGACGGTTTCTTCCCTTTGCTCCGTATTGGTCATAAGTCTTTCGATCTTCGGGTCTCGTGCTCCGAGGACTTCAACCCACACTCCTGGCATGCTCCCTGACACGTTTTCCGGAGGTATAGGTCGGGAAGCGAGCTCGTTGGAGGGAGAACTGTGGTGCGACCCAAAACGGTCCAAAAGATGGCCGAAGCTTCCAACGAGTGGCGAACGCTCGTCCGGTGTCAGAAACCACTGGAAATGCACTTGCAGCGAAGGAAACGGGCTGAGCTCGAGGACTTCCGGTGCTCGTCCCAAGAAAACGCGAGCGGGAATGCCCCGGACTCAGTTTTCTCGTCCTGGGGTAAAAAGCGGTCCCCCGACGGTTTCTTCCCTTTGCTCCGTATTGGTCATAAGTCTTTCGATCTTCGGGTCTCGTGCTCCGAGGACTTCAACCCACACTCCTGGCATGCTCCCTGACACGTTTTCCGGAGGTATAGGTCGGGAAGCGAGCTCGTTGGAGGGAGAACTGTGGTGCGACCCAAAACGGTCCAAAAGATGGCCGAAGCTTCCAACGAGTGGCGAACGCTCGTCCGGTGTCAGAAACCACTGGAAATGCACTTGCAGCGAAGGAAACGGGCTGAGCTCGAGGACTTCCGGTGCTCGTCCCAAGAAAACGCGAGCAGGAATGCCCCGGACTCAGTTTTCTCGTCCTGGGGTAAAAAGCGGTCCCCCGACGGTTTCTTCCCTTTGCTCCGTATTGGTCATAAGTCTTTCGATCTTCGGGTCTCGTTCTCCGAGGACTTCAACCCACACTCCTGGCATGCTCCCTGACACGTTTTCCGGAGGTATAGGTCGGGAAGCGAGCTCGTTGGAGGGAGAACTGTGGTGCGACCCAAAACGGTCCAAAAGATGGCCGAAGCTTCCAACGAGTGGCGAACGCTCGTCCGGTGTCAGAAACCACTGGAAATGCACTTGCAGCGAAGGAAACGGGCTGAGCTCGAGGACTTCCGGTGCTCGTCCAAAGAAAACGCGAGCGGGAATGCCCCGGACTCAGTTTTCTCGTCCTGGGGTAAAAAGCGGTCCCCCGACGGTTTCTTCCCTTTGCTCCGTATTGGTCATAAGTCTTTCGATCTTCGGGTCTCGTGCTCCGAGGACTTCAACCCACACTCCTGGCATGCTCCCTGACACGTTTTCCGGAGGTATAGGTCGGGAAGCGAGCTCGTTGGAGGGAGAACTGTGGTGCGACCCAAAACGGTCCAAAAGATGGCCGAAGCTTCCAACGAGTGGCGAACGCTCGTCCGGTGTCAGAAACCACTGGAAATGCACTTGCAGCGAAGGAAACGGGCTGAGCTCGAGGACTTCCGGTGCTCGTCCCAAGAAAACGCGAGCGGGAATGCCCCGGACTCAGTTTTCTCGTCCTGGGGTAAAAAGCGGTCCCCCGACGGTTTCTTCCCTTTGCTCCGTATTGGTCATAAGTCTTTCGATCTTCGGGTCTCGTGCTCCGAGGACTTCAACCCACACTCCTGGCATGCTCCCTGACACGTTTTCCGGAGGTATAGGTCGGGAAGCGAGCTCGTTGGAGGGAGAACTGTGGTGCGACCCAAAACGGTCCAAAAGATGGCCGAAGCTTCCAACGAGTGGCGAACGCTCGTCCGGTGTCAGAAACCACTGGAAATGCACTTGCAGCGAAGGAAACGGGCTGAGCTCGAGGACTTCCGGTGCTCGTCCCAAGAAAACGCGAGCGGGAATGCCCCGGACTCAGTTTTCTCGTCCTGGGGTAAAAAGCGGTCCCCCGACGGTTTCTTCCCTTTGCTCCGTATTGGTCATAAGTGTTTCGATCTTCGGGTCTCGTGCTCCGAGGACTTCAACCCACACTCCTGGCATGCTCCCTGACACGTTTTCCGGAGGTATAGGTCGGGAAGCGAGCTCGTTGGAGGGAGAACTGTGGTGCGACCCAAAACGGTCCAAAAGATGGCCGAAGCCTCCAACGAGTGGCGAACGCTCGTCCGGTGTCAGAAACCACTGGAAATGCACTTGCAGCGAAGGAAACGGGCTGAGCTCGAGGACTTCCGGTGCTCGTCAAAAGAAAACGCGAGCGGGAATGCCCCGGACTCAGTTTTCTCGTCCTGGGGTAAAAAGCGGTCCCCCGACGGTTTCTTCCCTTTGCTCCGTATTGGTCATAAGTCTTTCGATCTTCGGGTCTCGTGCTCCGAGGACTTCAACCCACACTCCTGGCATGCTCCCTGACACGTTTTCCGGAGGTATGGGTCGGGAAGCGAGCTCGTTGGAGGGAGAACTGTGGTGCGACCCAAAACGGTCCAAAAGATGGCCGAAGCTTCCAACGAGTGGCGAACGCTCGTCCGGTGTCAGAAACCACTGGAAATGCACTTGCAGCGAAGGAAACGGGCTGAGCTCGAGGACTTCCGGTGCTCGTCCCAAGAAAACGCGAGCGGGAATGCCCCGGACTCAGTTTTCTCGTCATGGGGTAAAAAGCGGTCCCCGGACGGTTTCTTCCCTTTGCTCCGTATTGGTCATAAGTCTTTCGATCTTCGGGTCTCGTGCTCCGAGGACTTCAACCCACACTCCTGGCATGCTCCCTGACACGTTTTCCAGAGGTATAGGTCGGGAAGCGAGCTCGTTGGAGGGAGAACTGTGGTGCGACCCAAAACGGTCCAAAAGATGGCCGAAGCTTCCAACGAGTGGCGAACGCTCGTCCGGTGTCAGAAACCACTGGAAATGCACTTGCAGCGAAGGAAACGGGCTGAGCTCGAGGACTTCCGGTGCTCGTCCCAAGAAAACGCGAGCGGGAATGCCCCGGACTCAGTTTTCTCGTACTGGGGTAAAAAGCGGTCCCCCGACGGTTTCTTCCCTTTGCTCCGTATTGGTCATAAGTCTTTCGATCTTCGGGTCTCGTGCTCCGAGGACTTCAACCCACACTCCTGGCATGCTCCCTGACACGTTTTCCGGAGGTATAGGTCGGGAAGCGAGCTCGTTGGAGGGAGAACTGTGGTGCGACCCAAAACGGTCCAAAAGATGGCCGAAGCTTCCAACGAGTGGCGAACGCTCGTCCGGTGTCAGAAACCACTGGAAATGCACTTGCAGCGAAGGAAACGGGCTGAGCTCGAGGACTTCCGGTGCTCGTCCCAAGAAAACGCGAGCGGGAATACCCCGGACTCAGTTTTCTCGTCCTGGGGTAAAAAGCGGTCCCCCGACGGTTTCTTCCCTTTGCTCCGTATTGGTCATAAGTCTTTCGATCTTCGGGTCTCGTGCTCCGAGGACTTCAACCCACACTCCTGGCATGCTCCCTGACACGTTTTCCGGAGGTATAGGTCGGGAAGCGAGCTCGTTGGAGGGAGAACTGTGGTGCGACCCAAAACGGTCCAAAAGATGGCCGAAGCTTCCAACGAGTGGCGAACGCTCGTCCGGTGTCAGAAACCACTGGAAATGCACTTGCAGCGAAGGAAACGGGCAGAGCTCGAGGACTTCCGGTGCTCGTCCCAAGAAAACGCGAGCGGGAATGCCCCGGACTCAGTTTTCTCGTCCTGGGGTAAAAAGCGGTCCCCCGACGGTTTCTTCCCTTTGCTCCGTATTGGTCATAAGTCTTTCGATCTTCGGGTCTCGTGCTCCGAGAACTTCAACCCACACTCCTGGCATGCTCCCTGACACATTTTCCGGAGGTATAGGTCGGGAAGCGAGCTCGTTGGAGGGAGAACTGTGGTGCGACCCAAAACGGTCCAAAAGATGGCCGAAGCTTCCAACGAGTGGCGAACGCTCGTCCGGTGTCAGAAACCACTGGAAATGCACTTGCAGCGAAGGAAACGGGCTGAGCTCGAGGACTTCCGGTGCTCGTCCCAAGAAAACGCGAGCGGGAATGCCCCGGACTCAGTTTTCTCGTCCTGGGGTAAAAAGCGGTCCCCCGACGGTTTCTTCCCTTTGCTCCGTATTGGTCATAAGTCTTTCGATCTTCGGGTCTCGTGCTCCGAGGACTTCAACCCACACTCCTGGCATGCTCCCTGACACGTTTTCCGGAGGTATAGGTCGGGAAGCGAGCTCGTTGGAGGGAGAACTGTGGTGCGACCCAAAACGGTCCAAAAGATGGCCGAAGCTTCCAACGAGTGGCGAACGCTCGTCCGGTGTCAGAAACCACTGGAAATGCACTTGCAGCGAAGGAAACGGGCTGAGCTCGAGGACTTCCGGTGCTCGTCCCAAGAAAACGCGAGCGGGAATGCCCCGGACTCAGTTTTCTCGTCCTGGGGTAAAAAGCGGTCCCCCGACGGTTTCTTCCCTTTGCTCCGTATTGGTCATAAGTCTTTCGATCTTCGGGTCTCGTGCTCCGAGGACTTCAACCCACACTCCTGGCATGCTCCCTGACACGTTTTCCGGAGGTATAGGTCGGGAAGCGAGCTCGTTGGAGGGAGAACTGTGGTGCGACCCAAAACGGTCCAAAAGATGGCCGAAGCTTCCAACGAGTGGCGAACGCTCGTCCGGTGTCAGAAACCACTGGAAATGCACTTGCAGCGAAGGAAACGGGCTGAGCTCAAGGACTTCCGGTGCTCGTCCCAAGAAAACGCGAGCGGGAATGCCCCGGACTCAGTTTTCTCGTCCTGGGGTAAAAAGCGGTCCCCCGACGGTTTCTTCCCTTTGCTCCGTATTGGTCATAAGTCTTTCGATCTTCGGGTCTCGTGCTCCGAGGACTTCAACCCACACTCCTGGCATGCTCCCTGACACGTTTTCCGGAGGTATAGGTCGGGAAGCGAGCTCGTTGGAGGGAGAACTGTGGTGCGACCCAAAACGGTCCAAAAGATGGCCGAAGCTTCCAACGAGTGGCGAACGCTCGTCCGGTGTCAGAAACCACTGGAAATGCACTTGCAGCGAAGGAAACGGGCTGAGCTCGAGGACTTCCGGTGCTCGTCCCAAGAAAACGCGAGCGGGAATGCCCCGGACTCAGTTTTCTCGTCCTGGGGTAAAAAGCGGTCCCCCGACGGTTTCTTCCCTTTGCTCCGTATTGGTCATAAGTGTTTCGATCTTCGGGTCTCGTGCTCCGAGGACTTCAACCCACACTCCTGGCATGCTCCCTGACACGTTTTCCGGAGGTATAGGTCGGGAAGCGAGCTCGTTGGAGGGAGAACTGTGGTGCGACCCAAAACGGTCCAAAAGATGGCCGAAGCTTCCAACGAGTGGCGACCGCTCGTCCGGTGTCAGAAACCACTGGAAATGCACTTGCAGCGAAGGAAACGGGCTGAGCTCGAGGACTTCCGGTGCTCGTCCCAAGAAAACGCGAGCGGGAATGCCCCGGACTCAGTTTTCTCGTCCTGGTGTAAAAAGCGGTCCCCCGACGGTTTCTTCCCTTTGCTCCGTATTGGTCATAAGTCTTTCGATCTTCGGGTCTCGTGCTCCGAGGACTTCAACCCACACTCCTGGCATGCTCCCTGACACGTTTTCCGGAGGTATAGGTCGGGAAGCGAGCTCGTTGGAGGGAGAACTGTGGTGCGACCTAAAACGGTCCAAAAGATGGACGAAGCTTCCAACGAGTGGCGAACGCTCGTCCGGTGTCAGAAACCACTGGAAATGCACTTGCAGCGAAGGAAACGGGCTGAGCTCGAGGACTTCCGGTGCTCGTCCCAAGAAAACGCGAGCGGGAATGCCCCGGACTCAGTTTTCTCGTCCTGGGGTAAAAAGCGGTCCCCCGACGGTTTCTTCCTTTTGCTCCGTATTGGTCATAAGTCTTTCGATCTTCGGGTCTCGTGCTCCGAGGACTTCAATCCACACTCCTGGCATGCTCCCTGACACGTTTTCCGGAGGTATAGGTCGGGAAGCGAGCTTGTTGGAGGGAGAACTGTGGTGCGACCCAAAACGGTCCAAAAGATGGCCGAAGCTTCCAACGAGTGGCGAACGCTCGTCCGGTGTCAGAAACCACTGGAAATGCACTTGCAGCGAAGGAAACGGGCTGAGCTCGAGGACTTCCGGTGCTCGTCCCAAGAAAACGCGAGCGGGAATGCCCCGGACTCAGTTTTCTCGTCCTGGGGTAAAAAGCGGTCCCCCGACGGTTTCTTCCCTTTGCTCCGTATTGGTCATAAGTCTTTCGATCTTCGGGTCTCGTGCTCCGAGGACTTCAACCCACACTCCTGGCATGCTCCCTGACACGTTTTCCGGAGGTATAGGTCGGGAAGCGAGCTCGTTGGAGGGAGAACTGTGGTGCGACCCAAAACGGTCCAAAAGATGGCCGAAGCTTCCAACGAGTGGCGAACGCTCGTCCGGTGTCAGAAACCACTGGAAATGCACTTGCAGCGAAGGAAACGGGCTGAGCTCGAGGACTTCCAGTGCTCGTCCCAAGAAAACGCGAGCGGGAATGCCCCGGACTCAGTTTTCTCGTCCTGGGGTAAAAAGCGGTCCCCCGACGGTTTCTTCCCTTTGCTCCGTATTGGTCATAAGTCTTTCGATCTTCGGGTCTCGTGCTCCGAGGACTTCAACCCACACTCCTGGCATGCTCCCTGACACGTTTTCCGGAGGTATAGGTCGGGAAGCGAGCTCGTTGGAGGGAGAACTGTGGTGCGACCCAAAACGGTCCAAAAGATGGCCGAAGCTTCCAACGAGTGGCGAACGCTCGTCCGGTGTCAGAAACCACTGGAAATGCACTTGCAGCGAAGGAAACGGGCTGAGCTCGAGGACTTCCGGTGCTCGTCCCAAGAAAACGCGAGCGGGAATGCCCCGGACTCAGTTTTCTCGTCCTGGGGTAAAAAGCGGTCCCCCGACGGTTTTTTCCCTTTGCTCCGTATTGGTCATAAGTCTTTCGATCTTCGGGTCTCGTGCTCCGAGGACTTCAACCCACACTCCTGGCATGCTCCCTGACACGTTTTCCGGAGGTATAGGTCGGGAAGCGAGCTCGTTGGAGGGAGAACTGTGGTGCGACCCAAAACGGTCCAAAAGATGGCCGAAGCTTCCAACGAGTGGCGAACGCTCGTCCGGTGTCAGAAACCACTGGAAATGCACTTGCAGCGAAGGAAACGGGCTGAGCTCGAGGACTTCCGGTGCTCGTCCCAAGAAAACGCGAGCGGGAATGCCCCGGACTCAGTTTTCTCGTCCTGGGGTAAAAAGCGGTCCCCCGACGGTTTCTTCCCTTTGCTCCGTATTGGTCATAAGTCTTTCGATCTTCGGGTCTCGTGCTCCGAGGACTTCAACCCACACTCCTGGCATGCTCCCTGACACGTTTTCCGGAGGTATAGGTCGGGAAGCGAGCTCGTTGGAGGGAGAACTGTGGTGCGACCTAAAACGGTCCAAAAGATGGACGAAGCTTCCAACGAGTGGCGAACGCTCGTCCGGTGTCAGAAACCACTGGAAATGCACTTGCAGCGAAGGAAACGGGCTGAGCTCGAGGACTTCCGGTGCTCGTCCCAAGAAAACGCGAGCGGGAATGCCCCGGACTCAGTTTTCTCGTCCTGGGGTAAAAAGCGGTCCCCCGACGGTTTCTTCCCTTTGCTCCGTATTGGTCATAAGTCTTTCGATCTTCGGGTCTCGTGCTCCGAGGACTTCAATCCACACTCCTGGCATGCTCCCTGACACGTTTTCCGGAGGTATAGGTCGGGAAGCGAGCTTGTTGGAGGGAGAACTGTGGTGCGACCCAAAACGGTCCAAAAGATGGCCGAAGCTTCCAACGAGTGGCGAACGCTCGTCCGGTGTCAGAAACCACTGGAAATGCACTTGCAGCGAAGGAAACGGGCTGAGCTCGAGGACTTCCGGTGCTCGTCCCAAGAAAACGCGAGCGGGAATGCCCCGGACTCAGTTTTCTCGTCCTGGGGTAAAAAGCGGTCCCCCGACGGTTTCTTCCCTTTGCTCCGTATTGGTCATAAGTCTTTCGATCTTCGGGTCTCGTGCTCCGAGGACTTCAATCCACACTCCTGGCATGCTCCCTGACACGTTTTCCGGAGGTATAGGTCGGGAAGCGAGCTTGTTGGAGGGAGAACTGTGGTGCGACCCAAAACGGTCCAAAAGATGGCCGAAGCTTCCAACGAGTGGCGAACGCTCGTCCGGTGTCAGAAACCACTGGAAATGCACTTGCAGCGAAGGAAACGGGCTGAGCTCGAGGACTTCCGGTGCTCGTCCCAAGAAAACGCGAGCGGGAATGCCCCGGACTCAGTTTTGCTCGTCCTGGGGTAAAAAGCGGTCCCCCGACGGTTTCTTCCCTTTGCTCCGTATTGGTCATAAGTCTTTCGATCTTCGGGTCTCGTGCTCCGAGGACTTCAACCCACACTCCTGGCATGCTCCCTGACACGTTTTCCGGAGGTATAGGTCGGGAAGCGAGCTCGTTGGAGGGAGAACTGTGGTGCGACCCAAAACGGTCCAAAAGATGGCCGAAGCTTCCAACGAGTGGTGAACGCTCGTCCGGTGTCAGAAACCACTGGAAATGCACTTGCAGCGAAGGAAACGGGCTGAGCTCGAGGACTTCCGGTGCTCGTCCCAAGAAAACGCGAGCGGGAATGCCCCGGACTCAGTTTTCTCGTCCTGGGGTAAAAAGCGGTCCCCCGACGGTTTCTTCCCTTTGCTCCGTATTGGTCATAAGTCTTTCGATCTTCGGGTCTCGTGCTCCGAGGACTTCAACCCACACTCCTGGCATGCTCCCTGACACGTTTTCCGGAGGTATAGGTCGGGAAGCGAGCTCGTTGGAGGGAGAACTGTGGTGCGACCCAAAACGGTCCAAAAGATGGCCGAAGCTTCCAACGAGTGGCGAACGCTCGTCCGGTGTCAGAAACCACTGGAAATGCACTTGCAGCGAAGGAAACGGGCTGAGCTCGAGGACTTCCGGTGCTCGTCCCAAGAAAACGCGAGCGGGAATGCCCCGGACTCAGTTTTCTCGTCCTGGGGTAAAAAGCGGTCCCCCGACGGTTTCTTCCCTTTGCTCCGTATTGGTCATAAGTCTTTCGATCTTCGGGTCTCGTGCTCCGAGGACTTCAACCCACACTCCTGGCATGCTCCCTGACACGTTTTCCGGAGGTATAGGTCGGGAAGCGAGCTCGTTGGAGGGAGAACTGTGGTGCGACCCAAAACGGTCCAAAAGATGGCCGAAGCTTCCAACGAGTGGCGAACGCTCGTCCGGTGTCAGAAACCACTGGAAATGCACTTGCAGCGAAGGAAACGGGCTGAGCTCGAGGACTTCCGGTGCTCGTCCCAAGAAAACGCGAGCGGGAATGCCCCGGACTCAGTTTTCTCGTCCTGGGGTAAAAAGCGGTCCCCCGACGGTTTCTTCCCTTTGCTCCGTATTGGTCATAAGTCTTTCGATCTTCGGGTCTCGTGCTCCGAGGACTTCAACCCACACTCCTGGCATGCTCCCTGACATGTTTTCCGGAGGTATAGGTCGGGAAGCGAGCTCGTTGGAGGGAGAACTGTGGTGCGACCCAAAACGGTCCAAAAGATGGCCGAAGCTTCCAACGAGTGGCGAACGCTCGTCCGGTGTCAGAAACCACTGGAAATGCACTTGCAGCGAAGGAAACGGGCTGAGCTCGAGGACTTCCGGTGCTCGTCCCAAGAAAACGCGAGCGGGAATGCCCCGGACTCAGTTTTCTCGTCCTGGGGTAAAAAGCGGTCCCCCGACGGTTTCTTCCCTTTGCTCCGTATTGGTCATAAGTCTTTCGATCTTCGGGTCTCGTGCTCCGAGGACTTCAACCCACACTCCTGGCATGCTCCCTGACACGTTTTCCGGAGGTATAGGTCGGGAAGCGAGCTCGTTGGAGGGAGAACTGTGGTGCGACCCAAAACGGTCCAAAAGATGGCCGAAGCTTCCAACGAGTGGCGAACGCTCGTCCGGTGTCAGAAACCACTGGAAATGCACTTGCAGCGAAGGAAACGGGCTGAGCTCGAGGACTTTTAGTGCTCGTCCCAAGAAAACGCGAGCGGGAATGCCCCGGACTCAGTTTTCTCGTCCTGGGGTAAAAAGCGGTCCCCCGACGGTTTCTTCCCTTTGCTCCGTATTGGTCATAAGTCTTTCGATCTTCGGGTCTCGTGCTCCGAGGACTTCAACCCACACTCCTGGCATGCTCCCTGACACGTTTTCCGGAGGTATAGGTCGGGAAGCGAGCTCGTTGGAGGGAGAACTGTGGTGCGACCTAAAACGGTCCAAAAGATGGCCGAAGCTTCCAACGAGTGGCGAACGCTCGTCCGGTGTCAGAAACCACTGGAAATGCACTTGCAGCGAAGGAAACGGGCTGAGCTCGAGGACTTCCGGTGCTCGTCCCAAGAAAACGCGAGCGGGAATGCCCCGGACTCAGTTTTCTCGTCCTGGGGTAAAAAGCGGTCCCCCGACGGTTTCTTCCCTTTGCTCCGTATTGGTCATAAGTCTTTCGATCTTCGGGTCTCGTGCTCCGAGGACTTCAACCCACACTCCTGGCATGCTCCCTGACACGTTTTCCGGAGGTATAGGTCGGGAAGCGAGCTCGTTGGAGGGAGAACTGTGGTGCGACCCAAAACGGTCCAAAAGATGGCCGAAGCTTCCAACGAGTGGCGAACGCTCGTCCGGTGTCAGAAACCACTGGAAATGCACTTGCAGCGAAGGAAACGGGCTGAGCTCGAGGACTTCCGGTGCTCGTCCCAAGAAAACGCGAGCGGGAATGCCCCGGACTCTGTGGCTGAGCTCGAGGACTTCCGGTGCTCGTCCCAAGAAAACGCGAGCGGGAATGCCCCGGACTCAGTTTTCTCGTCCTGGGGTAAAAAGCGGTCCCCCGACGGTTTCTTCCCTTTGCTCCGTATTGGTCATAAGTCTTTCGATCTTCGGGTCTCGTGCTCCGAGGACTTCAAACCACACTCCTGGCATGCTCCCTGACACGTTTTCCGGAGGTATAGGTCGGGAAGCGAGCTCGTTGGAGGGAGAACTGTGGTGCGACCCAAAACGGTCCAAAAGATGGCCGAAGCTTCCAACGAGTGGCGAACGCTCGTCCGGTGTCAGAAACCACTGGAAATGCACTTGCAGCGAAGGAAACGGGCTGAGCTCGAGGACTTCCGGTGCTCGTCCCAAGAAAACGCGAGCGGGAATGCCCCGGACTCAGTGGCTGAGCTCGAGGACTTCCGGTGCTCGTCCCAAGAAAACGCGAGCGGGAATGCCCCGGACTCAGTTTTCTCGTCCTGGGGTAAAAAGCGGTCCCCCGACGGTTTCTTCCCTTTGCTCCGTATTGGTCATAAGTCTTTCGATCTTCGGGTCTCGTGCTCCGAGGACTTCAACCCACACTCCTGGCATGCTCCCTGACACGTTTTCCGGAGGTATAGGTCGGGAAGCGAGCTCGTTGGAGGGAGAACTGTGGTGCGACCCAAAACGGTCCAAAAGATGGCCGAAGCTTCCAACGAGTGGCGAACGCTCGTCCGGTGTCAGAAACCACTGGAAATGCACTTGCAGCGAAGGAAACGGGCTGAGCTCGAGGACTTCCGGTGCTCGTCCCAAGAAAACGCGAGCGGGAATGCCCCGGACTCAGTTTTCTCGTCCTGGGGTAAAAAGCGGTCCCCCGACGGTTTCTTCCCTTTGCTCCGTATTGGTCATAAGTCTTTCGATCTTCGGGTCTCGTGCTCCGAGGACTTCAACCCACACTCCTGGCATGCTCCCTGACACGTTTTCCGGAGGTATAGGTCGGGAAGCGAGCTCGTTGGAGGGAGAACTGTGGTGCGACCCAAAACGGTCCAAAAGATGGCCGAAGCTTCCAACGAGTGGCGAACGCTCGTCCGGTGTCAGAAACCACTGGAAATGCACTTGCAGCGAAGGAAACGGGCTGAGCTCGAGGACTTCCGGTGCTCGTCCCAAGAAAACGCGAGCGGGAATGCCCCGGACTCAGTTTTCTCGTCCTGGGGTAAAAAGCGGTCCCCCGACGGTTTCTTCCCTTTGCTCCGTATTGGTCATAAGTCTTTCGATCTTCGGGTCTCGTGCTCCGAGGACTTCAACCCACACTCCTGGCATGCTCCCTGACACGTTTTCCGGAGGTATAGGTCGGGAAGCGAGCTCGTTGGAGGGAGAACTGTGGTGCGACCCAAAACGGTCCAAAAGATGGCCGAAGCTTCCAACGAGTGGCGAACGCTCGTCCGGTGTCAGAAACCACTGGAAATGCACTTGCAGCGAAGGAAACGGGCTGAGCTCGAGGACTTTTCGTGCTCGTCCCAAGAAAACGCGAGCGGGAATGCCCCGGACTCAGTTTTCTCGTCCTGGGGTAAAAAGCGGTCCCCCGACGGTTTCTTCCCTTTGCTCCGTATTGGTCATAAGTCTTTCGATCTTCGGGTCTCGTGCTCCGAGGACTTCAACCCACACTCCTGGCATGCTCCCTGACACGTTTTCCGGAGGTATAGGTCGGGAAGCGAGCTCGTTGGAGGGAGAACTGTGGTGCGACCCAAAACGGTCCAAAAGATGGCCGAAGCTTCCAACGAGTGGCGAACGCTCGTCCGGTGTCAGAAACCACTGGAAATGCACTTGCAGCGAAGGAAACGGGCTGAGCTCGAGGACTTCCGGTGCTCGTCCCAAGAAAACGCGAGCGGGAATGCCCCGGACTCAGTTTTCTCGTCCTGGGGTAAAAAGCGGTCCCCCGACGGTTTCTTCCCTTTGCTCCGTATTGGTCATAAGTCTTTCGATCTTCGGGTCTCGTGCTCCGAGGACTTCAACCCACACTCCTGGCATGCTCCCTGACACGTTTTCCGGAGGTATAGGTCGGGAAGCGAGCTCGTTGGAGGGAGAACTGTGGTGCGACCCAAAACGGTCCAAAAGATGGCCGAAGCTTCCAACGAGTGGCGAACGCTCGTCCGGTGTCAGAAACCACTGGAAATGCACTTGCAGCGAAGGAAACGGGCTGAGCTCGAGGACTTCCGGTGCTCGTCCCAAGAAAACGCGAGCGGGAATGCCCCGGACTCAGTGGCTGAGCTCGAGGACTTCCGGTGCTCGTCCCAAGAAAACGCGAGCGGGAATGCCCCGGACACAGTTTTCTCGTCCTGGGGTAAAAAGCGGTCCCCCGACGGTTTCTTCCCTTTGCTCCGTATTGGTCATAAGTCTTTCGATCTTCGGGTCTCGTGCTCCGAGGACTTCAACCCACACTCCTGGCATGCTCCCTGACACGTTTTCCGGAGGTATAGGTCGGGAAGCGAGCTCGTTGGAGGGAGAACTGTGGTGCGACCCAAAACGGTCCAAAAGATGGCCGAAGCTTCCAACGAGTGGCGAACGCTCGTCCGGTGTCAGAAACCACTGGAAATGCACTTGCAGCGAAGGAAACGGGCTGAGCTCGAGGACTTCCGGTGCTCGTCCCAAGAAAACGCGAGCGGGAATGCCCCGGACTCAGTGGCTGAGCTCGAGGACTTCCGGTGCTCGTCCCAAGAAAACGCGAGCGGGAATGCCCCGGACTCAGTTTTCTCGTCCTGGGGTAAAAAGCGGTCCCCCGACGGTTTCTTCCCTTTGCTCCGTATTGGTCATAAGTCTTTCGATCTTCGGGTCTCGTGCTCCGAGGACTTCAACCCACACTCCTGGCATGCTCCCTGACACGTTTTCCGGAGGTATAGGTCGGGAAGCGAGCTCGTTGGAGGGAGAACTGTGGTGCGACCCAAAACGGTCCAAAAGATGGCCGAAGCTTCCAACGAGTGGCGAACGCTCGTCCGGTGTCAGAAACCACTGGAAATGCACTTGCAGCGAAGGAAACGGGCTGAGCTCGAGGACTTCCGGTGCTCGTCCCAGGAAAACGCGAGCGGGAATGCCCCGGACTCAGTTTTCTCGTCCTGGGGTAAAAAGCGGTCCCCCGACGGTTTCTTCCCTTTGCTCCGTATTGGTCATAAGTCTTTCGATCTTCGGGTCTCGTGCTCCGAGGACTTCAACCCACACTCCTGGCATGCTCCCTGACACGTTTTCCGGAGGTATAGGTCGGGAAGCGAGCTCGTTGGAGGGAGAACTGTGGTGCGACCCAAAATGGTCCAAAAGATGGCCGAAGCTTCCAACGAGTGGCGAACGCTCGTCCGGTGTCAGAAACCACTGGAAATGCACTTGCAGCGAAGGAAACGGGCTGAGCTCGAGGACTTCCGGTGCTCGTCCCAAGAAAACGCGAGCGGGAATGCCCCGAACTCAGTTTTCTCGTCCTGGGGTAAAAAGCGGTCCCCCGACGGTTTCTTCCCTTTGCTCCGTATTGGTCATAAGTCTTTCGATCTTCGGGTCTCGTGCTCCGAGGACTTCAACCCACACTCCTGGCATGCTCCCTGACACGTTTTCCGGAGGTATAGGTCGGGAAGCGAGCTCGTTGGAGGGAGAACTGTGGTGCGACCCAAAACGGTCCAAAAGATGGCCGAAGCTTCCAACGAGTGGCGAACGCTCGTCCGGTGTCAGAAACCACTGGAAATGCACTTGCAGCGAAGGAAACGGGCTGAGCTCGAGGACTTTTAGTGCTCGTCCCAAGAAAACGCGAGCGGGAATGCCCCGGACTCAGTTTTCTCGTCCTGGGGTAAAAAGCGGTCCCCCGACGGTTTCTTCCCTTTGCTCCGTATTGGTCATAAGTCTTTCGATCTTCGGGTCTTGTGCTCCGAGGACTTCAACCCACACTCCTGGCATGCTCCCTGACACGTTTTCCGGAGGTATAGGTCGGGAAGCGAGCTCGTTGGAGGGAGAACTGTGGTGCGACCCAAAACGGTCCAAAAGATGGCCGAAGCTTCCAACGAGTGGCGAACGCTCGTCCGGTGTCAGAAACCACTGGAAATGCACTTGCAGCGAAGGAAACGGGCTGAGCTCGAGGACTTCCGGTGCTCGTCCCAAGAAAACGCGAGCGGGAATGCCCCGGACTCAGTTTTCTTGTCCTGGGGTAAAAAGCGGTCCCCCGACGGTTTCTTCCCTTTGCTCCGTATTGGTCATAAGTCTTTCGATCTTCGGGTCTCGTGCTCCGAGGACTTCAACCCACACTCCTGGCATGCTCCCTGACACGTTTTCCGGAGGTATAGGTCGGGAAGCGAGCTCGTTGGAGGGAGAACTGTGGTGCGACCCAAAACGGTCCAAAAGATGGCCGAAGCTTCCAACGAGTGGCGAACGCTCGTCCGGTGTCAGAAACCACTGGAAATGCACTTGCAGCGAAGGAAACGGGCTGAGCTCGAGGACTTCCGGTGCTCGTCCCAAGAAAACGCGAGCGGGAATGCCCCAGACTCAGTTTTCTCGTCCTGGGGTAAAAAGCGGTCCCCCGACGGTTTCTTCCCTTTGCTCCGTATTGGTCATAAGTCTTTCGATCTTCGGGTCTCGTGCTCCGAGGACTTCAATCCACACTCCTGGCATGCTCCCTGACACGTTTTCCGGAGGTATAGGTCGGGAAGCGAGCTCGTTGGAGGGAGAACTGTGGTGCGACCCAAAACGGTCCAAAAGATGGCCGAAGCTTCCAACGAGTGGCGAACGCTCGTCCGGTGTCAGAAACCACTGGAAATGCACTTGCAGCGAAGGAAACGGGCTGAGCTCGAGGACTTCCGGTGCTCGTCCCAAGAAAACGCGAGCGGGAATGCCCCGGACTCAGTTTTCTCGTCCTGGGGTAAAAAGCGGTCCCCCGACGGTTTCTTCCCTTTGCTCCGTATTGGTCATAAGTCTTTCGATCTTCGGGTCTCGTGCTCCGAGGACTTCAACCCACACTCCTGGCATGCTCCCTGACACGTTTTCCGGAGGTATAGGTCGGGAAGCGAGCTCGTTGGAGGGAGAACTGTGGTGCGACCCAAAACGGTCCAAAAGATGGCCGAAGCTTCCAACGAGTGGCGAACGCTCGTCCGGTGTCAGAAACCACTGGAAATGCACTTGCAGCGAAGGAAACGGGCTGAGCTCGAGGACTTCCGGTGCTCGTCCCAAGAAAACGCGAGCGGGAATGCCCCGGACTCAGTTTTCTCGTCCTGGGGTAAAAAGCGGTCCCCCGACGGTTTCTTCCCTTTGCTCCGTATTGGTCATAAGTCTTTCGATCTTCGGGTCTCGTGCTCCGAGGACTTCAACCCACACTCCTGGCATGCTCCCTGACACGTTTTCCGGAGGTATAGGTCGGGAAGCGAGCTCGTTGGAGGGAGAACTGTGGTGCGACCCAAAACGGTCCAAAAGATGGCCGAAGCTTCCAACGAGTGGCGAACGCTCGTCCGGTGTCAGAAACCACTGGAAATGCACTTGCAGCGAAGGAAACGGGCTGAGCTCGAGGACTTCCGGTGCTCGTCCCAAGAAAACGCGAGCGGGAATGCCCCGGACTCAGTTTTCTCGTCCTGGGGTAAAAAGCGGTCCCCCGACGGTTTCTTCCCTTTGCTCCGTATTGGTCATAAGTCTTTCGATCTTCGGGTCTCGTGCTCCGAGGACTTCAACCCACACTCCTGGCATGCTCCCTGACACGTTTTCCGGAGGTATAGGTCGGGAAGCGAGCTCGTTGGAGGGAGAACTGTGGTGCGACCCAAAACGGTCCAAAAGATGGCCGAAGCTTCCAACGAGTGGCGAACGCTCGTCCGGTGTCAGAAACCACTGGAAATGCACTTGCAGCGAAGGAAACGGGCTGAGCTCGAGGACTTCCGGTGCTCGTCCCAAGAAAACGCGAGCGGGAATGCCCCGGACTCAGTTTTCTCGTCCTGGGGTAAAAAGCGGTCCCCCGACGGTTTCTTCCCTTTGCTCCGTATTGGTCATAAGTCTTTCGATCTTCGGGTCTCGTGCTCCGAGGACTTCAACCCACACTCCTGGCATGCTCCCTGACACGTTTTCCGGAGGTATAGGTCGGGAAGCGAGCTCGTTGGAGGGAGAACTGTGGTGCGACCCAAAACGGTCCAAAAGATGGCCGAAGCTTCCAACGAGTGGCGAACGCTCGTCCGGTGTCAGAAACCACTGGAAATGCACTTGCAGCGAAGGAAACGGGCTGAGCTCGAGGACTTCCGGTGCTCGTCCCAAGAAAACGCGAGCGGGAATGCCCCGGACTCAGTTTTCTCGTCCTGGGGTAAAAAGCGGTCCCCCGACGGTTTCTTCCCTTTGCTCCGTATTGGTCATAAGTCTTTCGATCTTCGGGTCTCGTGCTCCGAGGACTTCAACCCACACTCCTGGCATGCTCCCTGACACGTTTTCCGGAGGTATAGGTCGGGAAGCGAGCTCGTTGGAGGGAGAACTGTGGTGCGACCCAAAACGGTCCAAAAGATGGCCGAAGCTTCCAACGAGTGGCGAACGCTCGTCCGGTGTCAGAAACCACTGGAAATGCACTTGCAGCGAAGGAAACGGGCTGAGCTCGAGGACTTCCGGTGCTCGTCCCAAGAAAACGCGAGCGGGAATGCCCCGGACTCAGTTTTCTCGTCCTGGGGTAAAAAGCGGTCCCCCGACGGTTTCTTCCCTTTGCTCCGTATTGGTCATAAGTCTTTCGATCTTCGGGTCTCGTGCTCCGAGGACTTCAACCCACACTCCTGGCATGCTCCCTGACACGTTTTCCGGAGGTATAGGTCGGGAAGCGAGCTCGTTGGAGGGAGAACTGTGGTGCGACCCAAAACGGTCCAAAAGATGGCCGAAGCTTCCAACGAGTGGCGAACGCTCGTCCGGTGTCAGAAACCACTGGAAATGCACTTGCAGCGAAGGAAACGGGCTGAGCTCGAGGACTTCCGGTGCTCGTCCCAAGAAAACGCGAGCGGGAATGCCCCGGACTCAGTTTTCTCGTCCTGGGGTAAAAAGCGGTCCCCCGACGGTTTCTTCCCTTTGCTCCGTATTGGTCATAAGTCTTTCGATCTTCGGGTCTCGTGCTCCGAGGACTTCAACCCACACTCCTGGCATGCTCCCTGACACGTTTTCCGGAGGTATAGGTCGGGAAGCGAGCTCGTTGGAGGGAGAACTGTGGTGCGACCCAAAACGGTCCAAAAGATGGCCGAAGCTTCCAACGAGTGGCGAACGCTCGTCCGGTGTCAGAAACCACTGGAAATGCACTTGCAGCGAAGGAAACGGGCTGAGCTCGAGGACTTCCGGTGCTCGTCCCAAGAAAACGCGAGCGGGAATGCCCCGGACTCAGTTTTCTCGTCCTGGGGTAAAAAGCGGTCCCCCGACGGTTTCTTCCCTTTGCTCCGTATTGGTCATAAGTCTTTCGATCTTCGGGTCTCGTGCTCCGAGGACTTCAACCCACACTCCTGGCATGCTCCCTGACACGTTTTCCGGAGGTATAGGTCGGGAAGCGAGCTCGTTGGAGGGAGAACTGTGGTGCGACCCAAAACGGTCCAAAAGATGGCCGAAGCTTCCAACGAGTGGCGAACGCTCGTCCGGTGTCAGAAACCACTGGAAATGCACTTGCAGCGAAGGAAACGGGCTGAGCTCGAGGACTTCCGGTGCTCGTCCCAAGAAAACGCGAGCGGGAATGCCCCGGACTCAGTTTTCTCGTCCTGGGGTAAAAAGCGGTCCCCCGACGGTTTCTTCCCTTTGCTCCGTATTGGTCATAAGTCTTTCGATCTTCGGGTCTCGTGCTCCGAGGACTTCAACCCACACTCCTGGCATGCTCCCTGACACGTTTTCCGGAGGTATAGGTCGGGAAGCGAGCTCGTTGGAGGGAGAACTGTGGTGCGACCCAAAACGGTCCAAAAGATGGCCGAAGCTTCCAACGAGTGGCGAACGCTCGTCCGGTGTCAGAAACCACTGGAAATGCACTTGCAGCGAAGGAAACGGGCTGAGCTCGAGGACTTCCGGTGCTCGTCCCAAGAAAACGCGAGCGGGAATGCCCCGGACTCAGTTTTCTCGTCCTGGGGTAAAAAGCGGTCCCCCGACGGTTTCTTCCCTTTGCTCCGTATTGGTCATAAGTCTTTCGATCTTCGGGTCTCGTGCTCCGAGGACTTCAACCCACACTCCTGGCATGCTCCCTGACACGTTTTCCGGAGGTATAGGTCGGGAAGCGAGCCGTTGGAGGGAGAACTGTGGTGCGACCCAAAACGGTCCAAAAGATGGCCGAAGCTTCCAACGAGTGGCGAACGCTCGTCCGGTGTCAGAAACCACTGGAAATGCACTTGCAGCGAAGGAAACGGGCTGAGCTCGAGGACTTCCGGTGCTCGTCCCAAGAAAACGCGAGCGGGAATGCCCCGGACTCAGTTTTCTCGTCCTGGGGTAAAAAGCGGTCCCCCGACGGTTTCTTCCCTTTGCTCCGTATTGGTCATAAGTCTTTCGATCTTCGGGTCTCGTGCTCCGAGGACTTCAACCCACACTCCTGGCATGCTCCCTGACACGTTTTCCGGAGGTATAGGTCGGGAAGCGAGCTCGTTGGAGGGAGAACTGTGGTGCGACCCAAAACGGTCCAAAAGATGGCCGAAGCTTCCAACGAGTGGCGAACGCTCGTCCGGTGTCAGAAACCACTGGAAATGCACTTGCAGCGAAGGAAACGGGCTGAGCTCGAGGACTTCCGGTGCTCGTCCCAAGAAAACGCGAGCGGGAATGCCCCGGACTCAGTTTTCTCGTCCTGGGGTAAAAAGCGGTCCCCCGACGGTTTCTTCCCTTTGCTCCGTATTGGTCATAAGTCTTTCGATCTTCGGGTCTCGTGCTCCGAGGACTTCAACCCACACTCCTGGCATGCTCCCTGACACGTTTTCCGGAGGTATAGGTCGGGAAGCGAGCTCGTTGGAGGGAGAACTGTAGTGCGACCCAAAACGGTCCAAAAGATGGCCGAAGCTTCCAACGAGTGGCGAACGCTCGTCCGGTGTCAGAAACCACTGGAAATGCACTTGCAGCGAAAGAAACGGGCTGAGCTCGAGGACTTCCGGTGCTCGTCCCAAGAAAACGCGAGCGGGAATGCCCCGGACTCAGTTTTCTCGTCCTGGGGTAAAAAGCGGTCCCCCGACGGTTTCTTCCCTTTGCTCCGTATTGGTCATAAGTCTTTCGATCTTCGGGTCTCGTGCTCCGAGGACTTCAACCCACACTCCTGGCATGCTCCCTGACACGTTTTCCGGAGGTATAGGTCGGGAAGCGAGCTCGTTGGAGGGAGAACTGTGGTGCGACCCAAAACGGTCCAAAAGATGGCCGAAGCTTCCAACGAGTGGCGAACGCTCGTCCGGTGTCAGAAACCACTGGAAATGCACTTGCAGCGAAGGAAACGGGCTGAGCTCGAGGACTTCCGGTGCTCGTCCCAAGAAAACGCGAGCGGGAATGCCCCGGACTCAGTTTTCTCGTCCTGGGGTAAAAAGCGGTCCCCCGACGGTTTCTTCCCTTTGCTCCGTATTGGTCATAAGTCTTTCGATCTTCGGGTCTCGTGCTCTGAGGACTTCAACCCACACTCCTGGCATGCTCCCTGACACGTTTTCCGGAGGTATAGGTCGGGAAGCGAGCTCGTTGGAGGGAGAACTGTGGTGCGACCCAAAACGGTCCAAAAGATGGCCGAAGCTTCCAACGAGTGGCGAACGCTCGTCCGGTGTCAGAAACCACTGGAAATGCACTTGCAGCGAAGGAAACGGGCTGAGCTCGAGGACTTCCGGTGCTCGTCCCAAGAAAACGCGAGCGGGAATGCCCCGGACTCAGTTTTCTCGTCCTGGGGTAAAAAGCGGTCCCCCGACGGTTTCTTCCCTTTGCTCCGTATTGGTCATAAGTCTTTCGATCTTCGGGTCTCGTGCTTCGAGGACTTCAACCCACACTCCTGGCATGCTCCCTGACACGTTTTCCGGAGGTATAGGTCGGGAAGCGAGCTCGTTGGAGGGAGAACTGTGGTGCGACCCAAAACGGTCCAAAAGATGGCCGAAGCTTCCAACGAGTGGCGAACGCTCGTCCGGTGTCAGAAACCACTGGAAATGCACTTGCAGCGAAAGAAACGGGCTGAGCTCGAGGACTTCCGGTGCTCGTCCCAAGAAAACGCGAGCGGGAATGCCCCGGACTCAGTTTTCTCGTCCTGGGGTAAAAAGCGGTCCCCCGACGGTTTCTTCCCTTTGCTCCGTATAGGTCATAAGTCTTTCGATCTTCGGGTCTCGTGCTCCGAGGACTTCAACCCACACTCCTGGCATGCTCCCTGACACGTTTTCCGGAGGTATAGGTCGGGAAGCGAGCTCGTTGGAGGGAGAACTGTGGTGCGACCCAAAACGGTCCAAAAGATGGCCGAAGCTTCCAACGAGTGGCGAACGCTCGTCCGGTGTCAGAAACCACTGGAAATGCACTTGCAGCGAAAGAAACGGGCTGAGCTCGAGGACTTCCGGTGCTCGTCCCAAGAAAACGCGAGCGGGAATGCCCCGGACTCAGTTTTCTCGTCCTGGGGTAAAAAGCGGTCCCCCGACGGTTTCTTCCCTTTGCTCCGTATTGGTCATAAGTCTTTCGATCTTCGGGTCTCGTGCTCCGAGGACTTCAACCCACACTCCTGGCATGCTCCCTGACACGTTTTCCGGAGGTATAGGTCGGGAAGCGAGCTCGTTGGAGGGAGAACTGTGGTGCGACCCAAAACGGTCCAAAAGATGGCCGAAGCTTCCAACGAGTGGCGAACGCTCGTCCGGTGTCAGAAACCACTGGAAATGCACTTGCAGCGAAGGAAACGGGCTGAGCTCGAGGACTTCCGGTGCTCGTCCCAAGAAAACGCGAGCGGGAATGCCCCGGACTCAGTTTTCTCGTCCTGGGGTAAAAAGCGGTCCCCCGACGGTTTCTTCCCTTTGCTCCGTATTGGTCATAAGTCTTTCGATCTTCGGGTCTCGTGCTCCGAGGACTTCAACCCACACTCCTGGCATGCTCCCTGACACGTTTTCCGGAGGTATAGGTCGGGAAGCGAGCTCGTTGGAGGGAGAACTGTGGTGCGACCCAAAACGGTCCAAAAGATGGCCGAAGCTTCCAACGAGTGGCGAACGCTCGTCCGGTGTCAGAAACCACTGGAAATGCACTTGCAGCGAAGGAAACGGGCTGAGCTCGAGGACTTTCGGTGCTCGTCCCAAGAAAACGCGAGCGGGAATGCCCCGGACTCAGTTTTCTCGTCCTGGGGTAAAAAGCGGTCCCCCGACGGTTTCTTCCCTTTGCTCCGTATTGGTCATAAGTCTTTCGATCTTCGGGTCTCGTGCTTCGAGGACTTCAACCCACACTCCTGGCATGCTCCCTGACACGTTTTCCGGAGGTATAGGTCGGGAAGCGAGCTCGTTGGAGGGAGAACTGTGGTGCGACCCAAAACGGTCCAAAAGATGGCCGAAGCTTCCAACGAGTGGCGAACGCTCGTCCGGTGTCAGAAACCACTGGAAATGCACTTGCAGCGAAAGAAACGGGCTGAGCTCGAGGACTTCCGGTGCTCGTCCCAAGAAAACGCGAGCGGGAATGCCCCGGACTCAGTTTTCTCGTCCTGGGGTAAAAAGCGGTCCCCCGACGGTTTCTTCCCTTTGCTCCGTATTGGTCATAAGTCTTTCGATCTTCGGGTCTCGTGCTCCGAGGACTTCAACCCACACTCCTGGCATGCTCCCTGACACGTTTTCCGGAGGTATAGGTCGGGAAGCGAGCTCGTTGGAGGGAGAACTGTGGTGCGACCCAAAACGGTCCAAAAGATGGCCGAAGCTTCCAACGAGTGGCGAACGCTCGTCCGGTGTCAGAAACCACTGGAAATGCACTTGCAGCGAAGGAAACGGGCTGAGCTCGAGGACTTCCGGTGCTCGTCCCAAGAAAACGCGAGCGGGAATGCCCCGGACTCAGTTTTCTCGTCTTGGGGTAAAAAGCGGTCCCCCGACGGTTTCTTCCCTTTGCTCCGTATTGGTCATAAGTCTTTCGATCTTCGGGTCTCGTGCTCCGAGGACTTCAACCCACACTCCTGGCATGCTCCCTGACACGTTTTCCGGAGGTATAGGTCGGGAAGCGAGCTCGTTGGAGGGAGAACTGTGGTGCGACCCAAAACGGTCCAAAAGATTGCCGAAGCTTCCAACGAGTGGCGAACGCTCGTCCGGTGTCAGAAACCACTGGAAATGCACTTGCAGCGAAGGAAACGGGCTGAGCTCGAGGACTTCCGGTGCTCGTCCCAAGAAAACGCGAGCGGGAATGCCCCGGACTCAGTTTTCTCGTCCTGGGGTAAAAAGCGGTCCCCCGACGGTTTCTTCCCTTTGCTCCGTATTGGTCATAAGTCTTTCGATCTTCGGGTCTCGTGCTCCGAGGACTTCAACCCACACTCCTGGCATGCTCCCTGACACGTTTTCCGGAGGTATAGGTCGGGAAGCGAGCTCGTTGGAGGGAGAACTGTGGTGCGACCCAAAACGGTCCAAAAGATGGCCGAAGCTTCCAACGAGTGGCGAACGCTCGTCCGGTGTCAGAAACCACTGGAAATGCACTTGCAGCGAAGGAAACGGGCTGAGCTCGAGGACTTCCGGTGCTCGTCCCAAGAAAACGCGAGCGGGAATGCCCCGGACTCAGTTTTCTCGTCCTGGGGTAAAAAGCGGTCCCCCGACGGTTTCTTCCCTTTGCTCCGTATTGGTCATAAGTCTTTCGATCTTCGGGTCTCGTGCTCCGAGGACTTCAACCCACACTCCTGGCATGCTCCCTGACACGTTTTCCAGAGGTATAGGTCGGGAAGCGAGCTCGTTGGAGGGAGAACTGTGGTGCGACCCAAAACGGTCCAAAAGATGGCCGAAGCTTCCAACGAGTGGCGAACGCTCGTCCGGTGTCAGAAACCACTGGAAATGCACTTGCAGCGAAGGAAACGGGTTGAGCTCGAGGACTTCCGGTGCTCGTCCCAAGAAAACGCGAGCGGGAATGCCCCTGACTCAGTTTTCTCGTCCTGGGGTAAAAAGCGGTCCCCCGACGGTTTCTTCCCTTTGCTCCGTATTGGTCATAAGTCTTTCGATCTTCGGGTCTCGTGCTCCGAGGACTTCAACCCACACTCCTGGCATGCTCCCTGACACGTTTTCCGGAGGTATAGGTCGGGAACCGAGCTCGTTGGAGGGAGAACTGTGGTGCGACCCAAAACGGTCCAAAAGATGGCCGAAGCTTCCAACGAGTGGCGAACGCTCGTCCGGTGTCAGAAACCACTGGAAATGCACTTGCAGCGAAAGAAACGGGCTGAGCTCGAGGACTTCCGGTGCTCGTCCCAAGAAAACGCGAGCGGGAATGCCCCGGACTCAGTTTTCTCGTCCTGGGGTAAAAAGCGGTCCCCCGACGGTTTCTTCCCTTTGCTCCGTATTGGTCATAAGTCTTTCGATCTTCGGGTCTCGTGCTCCGAGGACTTCAACCCACACTCCTGGCATGCTCCCTGACACGTTTTCCGGAGGTATAGGTCGGGAAGCGAGCTCGTTGGAGGGAGAACTGTGGTGCGACCCAAAACGGTCCAAAAGATGGCCGAAGCTTCCAACGAGTGGCGAACGCTCGTCCGGTGTCAGAAACCACTGGAAATGCACTTGCAGCGAAGGAAACGGGCTGAGCTCGAGGACTTCCAGTGCTCGTCCCAAGAAAACGCGAGCGGGAATGCCCCGGACTCAGTTTTCTCGTCCTGGGGTAAAAAGCGGTCCCCCGACGGTTTCTTCCCTTTGCTCCGTATTGGTCATAAGTCTTTCGATCTTCGGGTCTCGTGCTCCGAGGACTTCAACCCACACTCCTGGCATGCTCCCTGACACGTTTTCCGGAGGTATAGGTCGGGAAGCGAGCTCGTTGGAGGGAGAACTGTGGTGCGACCCAAAACGGTCCAAAAGATGGCCGAAGCTTCCAACGAGTGGCGAACGCTCGTCCGGTGTCAGAAACCACTGGAAATGCACTTGCAGCGAAGGAAACGGGCTGAGCTCGAGGACTTCCGGTGCTCGTCCCAAGAAAACGCGAGCGGGAATGCCCCGGACTCAGTTTTCTCGTCCTGGGGTAAAAAGCGGTCCCCCGACGGTTTCTTCCCTTTGCTCCGTATTGGTCATAAGTCTTTCGATCTTCGGGTCTCGTGCTCCGAGGACTTCAACCCACACTCCTGGCATGCTCCCTGACACGTTTTCCGGAGGTATAGGTCGGGAAGCGAGCTCGTTGGAGGGAGAACTGTGGTGCGACCCAAAACGGTCCAAAAGATGGCCGAAGCTTCCAATGAGTGGCGAACACTCGTCCGGTGTCAGAAACCACTGGAAATGCACTTGCAGCGAAGGAAACGGGCTGAGCTCGAGGACTTCCGGTGCTCGTCCCAAGAAAACGCGAGCGGGAATGCCCCGGACTCAGTTTTCTCGTCCTGGGGTAAAAAGCGGTCCCCCGACGGTTTCTTCCCTTTGCTCCGTATTGGTCATAAGTCTTTCGATCTTCGGGTCTCGTGCTCCGAGGACTTCAACCCACACTCCTGGCATGCTCCCTGACACGTTTTCCGGAGGTATAGGTCGGGAAGCGAGCTCGTTGGAGGGAGAACTGTGGTGCGACCCAAAACGGTCCAAAAGATGGCCGAAGCTTCCAACGAGTGGCGAACGCTCGTCCGGTGTCAGAAACCACTGGAAATGCACTTGCAGCGAAGGAAACGGGCTGAGCTCGAGGACTTCCGGTGCTCGTCCCAAGAAAACGCGAGCGGGAATGCCCCGGACTCAGTTTTCTCGTCCTGGGGTAAAAAGCGGTCCCCCGACGGTTTCTTCCCTTTGCTCCGTATTGGTCATAAGTCTTTCGATCTTCGGGTCTCGTGCTCCGAGGACTTCAACCCACACTCCTGGCATGCTCCCTGACACGTTTTCCGGAGGTATAGGTCGGGAAGCGAGCTCGTTGGAGGGAGAACTGTGGTGCGACCCAAAACGGTCCAAAAGATGGCCGAAGCTTCCAACGAGTGGCGAACGCTCGTCCGGTGTCAGAAACCACTGGAAATGCACTTGCAGCGAAGGAAACGGGTTGAGCTCGAGGACTTCCGGTGCTCGTCCCAAGAAAACGCGAGCGGGAATGCCCCTGACTCAGTTTTCTCGTCCTGGGGTAAAAAGCGGTCCCCCGACGGTTTCTTCCCTTTGCTCCGTATTGGTCATAAGTCTTTCGATCTTCGGGTCTCGTGCTCCGAGGACTTCAACCCACACTCCTGGCATGCTCCCTGACACGTTTTCCGGAGGTATAGGTCGGGAAGCGAGCTCGTTGGAGGGAGAACTGTGGTGCGACCCAAAACGGTCCAAAAGATGGCCGAAGCTTCCAACGAGTGGCGAACGCTCGTCCGGTGTCAGAAACCACTGGAAATGCACTTGCAGCGAAAGAAACGGGCTGAGCTCGAGGACTTCCGGTGCTCGTCCCAAGAAAACGCGAGCGGGAATGCCCCGGACTCAGTTTTCTCGTCCTGGGGTAAAAAGCGGTCCCCCGACGGTTTCTTCCCTTTGCTCCGTATTGGTCATAAGTCTTTCGATCTTCGGGTCTCGTGCTCCGAGGACTTCAACCCACACTCCTGGCATGCTCCCTGACACGTTTTCCGGAGGTATAGGTCGGGAAGCGAGCTCGTTGGAGGGAGAACTGTGGTGCGACCCAAAACGGTCCAAAAGATGGCCGAAGCTTCCAACGAGTGGCGAACACTCGTCCGGTGTCAGAAACCACTGGAAATGCACTTGCAGCGAAGGAAACGGGCTGAGCTCGAGGACTTCCGGTGCTCGTCCCAAGAAAACGCGAGCGGGAATACCCCGGACTCAGTTTTCTCGTCCTGGGGTAAAAAGCGGTCCCCCGACGGTTTCTTCCCTTTGCTCCGTATTGGTCATAAGTCTTTCGATCTTCGGGTCTCGTGCTCCGAGGACTTCAACCCACACTCCTGGCATGCTCCCTGACACGTTTTCCGGAGGTATAGGTCGGGAAGCGAGCTCGTTGGAGGGAGAACTGTGGTGCGACCCAAAACGGTCCAAAAGATGGCCGAAGCTTCCAACGAGTGGCGAACGCTCGTCCGGTGTCAGAAACCACTGGAAATGCACTTGCAGCGAAGGAAACGGGCTGAGCTCGAGGACTTCCGGTGCTCGTCCCAAGAAAACGCGAGTGGGAATGCCCCGGACTCAGTTTTCTCGTCCTGGGGTAAAAAGCGGTCCCCCGACGGTTTCTTCCCTTTGCTCCGTATTGGTCATAAGTCTTTCGATCTTCGGGTCTCGTGCTCCGAGGACTTCAACCCACACTCCTGGCATGCTCCCTGACACGTTTTCCGGAGGTATAGGTCGGGAAGCGAGCTCGTTGGAGGGAGAACTGTGGTGCGACCCAAAACGGTCCAAAAGATGGCCGAAGCTTCCAACGAGTGGCGAACGCTCGTCCGGTGTCAGAAACCACTGGAAATGCACTTGCAGCGAAGGAAACGGGCTGAGCTTGAGGACTTCCGGTGCTCGTCCCAAGAAAACGCGAGCGGGAATGCCCCGGACTCAGTTTTCTCGTCCTGGGGTAAAAAGCGGTCCCCCGACGGTTTCTTCCCTTTGCTCCGTATTGGTCATAAGTCTTTCGATCTTCGGGTCTCGTGCTCCGAGGACTTCAACCCACACTCCTGGCATGCTCCCTGACACGTTTTCCGGAGGTATAGGTCGGGAAGCGAGCTCGTTGGAGGGAGAACTGTGGTGCGACCCAAAACGGTCCAAAAGATGGCCGAAGCTTCCAACGAGTGGCGAACGCTCGTCCGGTGTCAGAAACCACTGGAAATGCACTTGCAGCGAAGGAAACGGGCTGAGCTCGAGGACTTCCGGTGCTCGTCCCAAGAAAACGCGAGCGGGAATGCCCCGGACTCAGTTTTCTCGTCCTGGGGTAAAAAGCGGTCCCCCGACGGTTTCTTCCCTTTGCTCCGTATTGGTCATAAGTCTTTCGATCTTCGGGTCTCGTGCTCCGAGGACTTCAACCCACACTCCTGGCATGCTCCCTGACACGTTTTCCGGAGGTATAGGTCGGGAAGCGAGCTCGTTGGAGGGAGAACTGTGGTGCGACCCAAAACGGTCCAAAAGATGGCCGAAGCTTCCAACGAGTGGCGAACGCTCGTCCGGTGTCAGAAACCACTGGAAATGCACTTGCAGCGAAGGAAACGGGCTGAGCTCGAGGACTTCCGGTGCTCGTCCCAAGAAAACGCGAGCGGGAATGCCCCGGACTCAGTTTTCTCGTCCTGGGGTAAAAAGCGGTCCCCCGACGGTTTCTTCCCTTTGCTCCGTATTGGTCATAAGTCTTTCGATCTTCGGGTCTCGTGCTCCGAGGACTTCAACCCACACTCCTGGCATGCTCCCTGACACGTTTTCCGGAGGTATAGGTCGGGAAGCGAGCTCGTTGGAGGGAGAACTGTGGTGCGACCCAAAACGGTCCAAAAGATGGCCGAAGCTTCCAACGAGTGGCGAACGCTCGTCCGGTGTCAGAAACCACTGGAAATGCACTTGCAGCGAAGGAAACAGGCTGAGCTCGAGGACTTCCGGTGCTCGTCCCAAGAAAACGCGAGCGGGAATGCCCCAGACTCAGTTTTCTCGTCCTGGGGTAAAAAGCGGTCCCCCGACGGTTTCTTCCCTTTGCTCCGTATTGGTCATAAGTCTTTCGATCTTCGGGTCTCATGCTCCGAGGACTTCAACCCACACTCCTGGCATGCTCCCTGACACGTTTTCCGGAGGTATAGGTCGGGAAGCGAGCTCGTTGGAGGGAGAACTGTGGTGCGACCCAAAACGGTCCAAAAGATGGCCGAAGCTTCCAACGAGTGGCGAACGCTCGTCCGGTGTCAGAAACCACTGGAAATGCACTTGCAGCGAAGGAAACGGGCTGAGCTCGAGGACTTCCGGTGCTCGTCCCAAGAAAACGCGAGCGGGAATGCCCCGGACTCAGTTTTCTCGTCCTGGGGTAAAAAGCGGTCCCCCGACGGTTTCTTCCCTTTGCTCCGTATTGGTCATAAGTCTTTCGATCTTCGGGTCTCGTGCTCCGAGGACTTCAACCCACACTCCTGGCATGCTCCCTGACACGTTTTTCGGAGGTATAGGTCGGGAAGCGAGCTCGTTGGAGGGAGAACTGTGGTGCGACCCAAAACGGTCCAAAAGATGGCCGAAGCTTCCAACGAGTGGCGAACGCTCGTCCGGTGTCAGAAACCACTGGAAATGCACTTGCAGCGAAGGAAACGGGCTGAGCTCGAGGACTTTCGGTGCTCGTCCCAAGAAAACGCGAGCGGGAATGCCCCGGACTCAGTTTTCTCGTCCTGGGGTAAAAAGCGGTCCCCCGACGGTTTCTTCCCTTTGCTCCGTATTGGTCATAAGTCTTTCGATCTTCGGGTCTCGTGCTCCGAGGACTTCAACCCACACTCCTGGCATGCTCCCTGACACGTTTTCCGGAGGTATAGGTCGGGAAGCGAGCTCGTTGGAGGGAGAACTGTGGTGCGACCCAAAACGGTCCAAAAGATGGCCGAAGCTTCCAACGAGTGGCGAACGCTCGTCCGGTGTCAGAAACCACTGGAAATGCACTTGCAGCGAAGGAAACGGGCTGAGCTCGAGGACTTCCGGTGCTCGTCCCAAGAAAACGCGAGCGGGAATGCCCCGGACTCAGTTTTCTCGTCCTGGGGTAAAAAGCGGTCCCCCGACGGTTTCTTCCCTTTGCTCCGTATTGGTCATAAGTCTTTCGATCTTCGGGTCTCGTGCTCCGAGGACTTCAACCCACACTCCTGGCATGCTCCCTGACACGTTTTCCGGAGGTATAGGTCGGGAAGCGAGCTCGTTGGAGGGAGAACTGTGGTGCGACCCAAAACGGTCCAAAAGATGGCCGAAGCTTCCAACGAGTGGCGAACGCTCGTCCGGTGTCAGAAACCACTGGAAATGCACTTGCAGCGAAGGAAACGGGCTGAGCTCGAGGACTTCCGGTGCTCGTCCCAAGAAAACGCGAGCGGGAATGCCCCGGACTCAGTTTTCTCGTCCTGGGGTAAAAAGCGGTCCCCCGACGGTTTCTTCCCTTTGCTCCGTATTGGTCATAAGTCTTTCGATCTTCGGGTCTCGTGCTCCGAGGACTTCAACCCACACTCCTGGCATGCTCCCTGACACGTTTTCCGGAGGTATAGGTCGGGAAGCGAGCTCGTTGGAGGGAGAACTGTGGTGCGACCCAAAACGGTCCAAAAGATGGCCGAAGCTTCCAACGAGTGGCGAACGCTCGTCCGGTGTCAGAAACCACTGGAAATGCACTTGCAGCGAAGGAAACGGGCTGAGCTCGAGGACTTCCGGTGCTCGTCCCAAGAAAACGCGAGCGGGAATGCCCCGGACTCAGTTTTCTCGTCCTGGGGTAAAAAGCGGTCCCCCGACGGTTTCTTCCCTTTGCTCCGTATTGGTCATAAGTCTTTCGATCTTCGGGTCTCGTGCTCCGAGGACTTCAACCCACACTCCTGGCATGCTCCCTGACACGTTTTCCGGAGGTATAGGTCGGGAAGCGAGCTCGTTGGAGGGAGAACTGTGGTGCGACCCAAAACGGTCCAAAAGATGGCCGAAGCTTCCAACGAGTGGCGAACGCTCGTCCGGTGTCAGAAACCACTGGAAATGCACTTGCAGCGAAGGAAACAGGCTGAGCTCGAGGACTTCCGGTGCTCGTCCCAAGAAAACGCGAGCGGGAATGCCCCAGACTCAGTTTTCTCGTCCTGGGGTAAAAAGCGGTCCCCCGACGGTTTCTTCCCTTTGCTCCGTATTGGTCATAAGTCTTTCGATCTTCGGGTCTCATGCTCCGAGGACTTCAACCCACACTCCTGGCATGCTCCCTGACACGTTTTCCGGAGGTATAGGTCGGGAAGCGAGCTCGTTGGAGGGAGAACTGTGGTGCGACCCAAAACGGTCCAAAAGATGGCCGAAGCTTCCAACGAGTGGCGAACGCTCGTCCGGTGTCAGAAACCACTGGAAATGCACTTGCAGCGAAGGAAACGGGCTGAGCTCGAGGACTTCCGGTGCTCGTCCCAAGAAAACGCGAGCGGGAATGCCCCGGACTCAGTTTTCTCGTCCTGGGGTAAAAAGCGGTCCCCCGACGGTTTCTTCCCTTTGCTCCGTATTGGTCATAAGTCTTTCGATCTTCGGGTCTCGTGCTCCGAGGACTTCAACCCACACTCCTGGCATGCTCCCTGACACGTTTTCCGGAGGTATAGGTCGGGAAGCGAGCTCGTTGGAGGGAGAACTGTGGTGCGACCCAAAACGGTCCAAAAGATGGCCGAAGCTTCCAACGAGTGGCGAACGCTCGTCCGGTGTCAGAAACCACTGGAAATGCACTTGCAGCGAAGGAAACGGGCTGAGCTCGAGGACTTCCGGTGCTCGTCCCAAGAAAACGCGAGCGGGAATGCCCCGGACTCAGTTTTCTCGTCCTGGGGTAAAAAGCGGTCCCCCGACGGTTTCTTCCCTTTGCTCCGTATTGGTCATAAGTCTTTCGATCTTCGGGTCTCGTGCTCCGAGGACTTCAACCCACACTCCTGGCATGCTCCCTGACACGTTTTCCGGAGGTATAGGTCGGGAAGCGAGCTCGTTGGAGGGAGAACTGTGGTGCGACCCAAAACGGTCCAAAAGATGGCCGAAGCTTCCAACGAGTGGCGAACGCTCGTCCGGTGTCAGAAACCACTGGAAATGCACTTGCAGCGAAGGAAACGGGCTGAGCTCGAGGACTTCCGGTGCTCGTCCCAAGAAAACGCGAGCGGGAATGCCCCGGACTCAGTTTTCTCGTCCTGGGGTAAAAAGCGGTCCCCCGACGGTTTCTTCCCTTTGCTCCGTATTGGTCATAAGTCTTTCGATCTTCGGGTCTCGTGCTCCGAGGACTTCAACCCACACTCCTGGCATGCTCCCTGACACGTTTTCCGGAGGTATAGGTCGGGAAGCGAGCTCGTTGGAGGGAGAACTGTGGTGCGACCCAAAACGGTCCAAAAGATGGCCGAAGCTTCCAACGAGTGGCGAACGCTCGTCCGGTGTCAGAAACCACTGGAAATGCACTTGCAGCGAAGGAAACGGGCTGAGCTCGAGGACTTCCGGTGCTCGTCCCAAGAAAACGCGAGCGGGAATGCCCCGGACTCAGTTTTCTCGTCCTGGGGTAAAAAGCGGTCCCCCGACGGTTTCTTCCCTTTGCTCCGTATTGGTCATAAGTCTTTCGATCTTCGGGTCTCGTGCTCCGAGGACTTCAACCCACACTCCTGGCATGCTCCCTGACACGTTTTCCGGAGGTATAGGTCAGGAAGCGAGCTCGTTGGAGGGAGAACTGTGGTGCGACCCAAAACGGTCCAAAAGATGGCCGAAGCTTCCAACGAGTGGCGAACGCTCGTCCGGTGTCAGAAACCACTGGAAATGCACTTGCAGCGAAGGAAACAGGCTGAGCTCGAGGACTTCCGGTGCTCGTCCCAAGAAAACGCGAGCGGGAATGCCCCCAGACTCAGTTTTCTCGTCCTGGGGTAAAAAGCGGTCCCCCGACGGTTTCTTCCCTTTGCTCCGTATTGGTCATAAGTCTTTCGATCTTCGGGTCTCATGCTCCGAGGACTTCAACCCACACTCCTGGCATGCTCCCTGACACGTTTTCCGGAGGTATAGGTCGGGAAGCGAGCTCGTTGGAGGGAGAACTGTGGTGCGACCCAAAACGGTCCAAAAGATGGCCGAAGCTTCCAACGAGTGGCGAACGCTCGTCCGGTGTCAGAAACCACTGGAAATGCACTTGCAGCGAAGGAAACGGGCTGAGCTCGAGGACTTCCGGTGCTCGTCCCAAGAAAACGCGAGCGGGAATGCCCCGGACTCAGTTTTCTCGTCCTGGGGTAAAAAGCGGTCCCCCGACGGTTTCTTCCCTTTGCTCCGTATTGGTCATAAGTCTTTCGATCTTCGGGTCTCGTGCTCCGAGGACTTCAACCCACACTCCTGGCATGCTCCCTGACACGTTTTTCCGGAGGTATAGGTCGGGAAGCGAGCTCGTTGGAGGGAGAACTGTGGTGCGACCCAAAACGGTCCAAAAGATGGCCGAAGCTTCCAACGAGTGGCGAACGCTCGTCCGGTGTCAGAAACCACTGGAAATGCACTTGCAGCGAAGGAAACGGGCTGAGCTCGAGGACTTCCGGTGCTCGTCCCAAGAAAACGCGAGCGGGAATGCCCCAGGACTCAGTTTTCTCGTCCTGGGGTAAAAAGCGGTCCCCCGACGGTTTCTTCCCTTTGCTCCGTATTGGTCATAAGTCTTTCGATCTTCGGGTCTCGTGCTCCGAGGACTTCAACCCACACTCCTGGCATGCTCCCTGACACGTTTTCCGGAGGTATAGGTCGGGAAGCGAGCTCGTTGGAGGGAGAACTGTGGTGCGACCCAAAACGGTCCAAAAGATGGCCGAAGCTTCCAACGAGTGGCGAACGCTCGTCCGGTGTCAGAAACCACTGGAAATGCACTTGCAGCGAAGGAAACGGGCTGAGCTCGAGGACTTCCGGTGCTCGTCCCAAGAAAACGCGAGCGGGGAATGCCCCGGACTCAGTTTTCTCGTCCTGGGGTAAAAAAGCGGTCCCCCGACGGTTTCTTCCCTTTGCTCCGTATTGGTCATAAGTCTTTCGATCTTCGGGTCTCGTGCTCCGAGGACTTCAACCCACACTCCTGGCATGCTCCCTGACACGTTTTCCGGAGGTATAGGTCGGGAAGCGAGCTCGTTGGAGGGAGAACTGTGGTGCGACCCAAAACGGTCCAAAAGATGGCCGAAGCTTCCAACGAGTGGGCGAACGCTCGTCCGGTGTCAGAAACCACTGGAAATGCACTTGCAGCGAAGGAAACAGGCTGAGCTCGAGGACTTCCGGTGCTCGTCCCAAGAAAACGCGAGCGGGGAATGCCCCAGACTCAGTTTTCTCGTCCTGGGGTAAAAAGCGGTCCCCCGACGGTTTCTTCCCTTTGCTCCGTATTGGTCATAAGTCTTTCGATCTTCGGGTCTCATGCTCCGAGGACTTCAACCCACACTCCTGGCATGCTCCCTGACACGTTTTCCGGAGGTATAGGTCGGGAAGCGAGCTCGTTGGAGGGAGAACTGTGGTGCGACCCAAAACGGTCCAAAAGATGGCCGAAGCTTCCAACGAGTGGCGAACGCTCGTCCGGTGTCAGAAACCACTGGAAATGCACTTGCAGCGAAGGAAACGGGCTGAGCTCGAGGACTTCCGGTGCTCGTCCCAAGAAAACGCGAGCGGGAATGCCCCGGACTCAGTTTTCTCGTCCTGGGGTAAAAAGCGGTCCCCCGACGGTTTCTTCCCTTTGCTCCGTATTGGTCATAAGTCTTTCGATCTTCGGGTCTCGTGCTCCGAGGACTTCAACCCACACTCCTGGCATGCTCCCTGACACGTTTTTCGGAGGTATAGGTCGGGAAGCGAGCTCGTTGGAGGGAGAACTGTGGTGCGACCCAAAACGGTCCAAAAGATGGCCGAAGCTTCCAACGAGTGGGCGAACGCTCGTCCGGTGTCAGAAACCACTGGAAATGCACTTGCAGCGAAGGAAACGGGCTGAGCTCGAGGACTTTCGGTGCTCGTCCCAAGAAAACGCGAGCGGGGAATGCCCCGGACTCAGTTTTCTCGTCCTGGGGTAAAAAGCGGTCCCCCGACGGTTTCTTCCCTTTGCTCCGTATTGGTCATAAGTCTTTCGATCTTCGGGTCTCGTGCTCCGAGGACTTCAACCCACACTCCTGGCATGCTCCCTGACACGTTTTCCGGAGGTATAGGTCGGGAAGCGAGCTCGTTGGAGGGAGAACTGTGGTGCGACCCAAAACGGTCCAAAAGATGGCCGAAGCTTCCAACGAGTGGCGAACGCTCGTCCGGTGTCAGAAACCACTGGAAATGCACTTGCAGCGAAGGAAACGGGCTGAGCTCGAGGACTTCCGGTGCTCGTCCCAAGAAAACGCGAGCGGGAATGCCCCGGACTCAGTTTTCTCGTCCTGGGGTAAAAAGCGGTCCCCCGACGGTTTCTTCCCTTTGCTCCGTATTGGTCATAAGTCTTTCGATCTTCGGGTCTCGTGCTCCGAGGACTTCAACCCACACTCCTGGCATGCTCCCTGACACGTTTTCCGGAGGTATAGGTCGGGAAGCGAGCTCGTTGGAGGGAGAACTGTGGTGCGACCCAAAACGGTCCAAAAGATGGCCGAAGCTTCCAACGAGTGGCGAACGCTCGTCCGGTGTCAGAAACCACTGGAAATGCACTTGCAGCGAAGGAAACGGGCTGAGCTCGAGGACTTCCGGTGCTCGTCCCAAGAAAACGCGAGCGGGAATGCCCCGGACTCAGTTTTCTCGTCCTGGGGTAAAAAGCGGTCCCCCGACGGTTTCTTCCCTTTGCTCCGTATTGGTCATAAGTCTTTCGATCTTCGGGTCTCGTGCTCCGAGGACTTCAACCCACACTCCTGGCATGCTCCCTGACACGTTTTCCGGAGGTATAGGTCGGGAAGCGAGCTCGTTGGAGGGAGAACTGTGGTGCGACCCAAAACGGTCCAAAAGATGGCCGAAGCTTCCAACGAGTGGCGAACGCTCGTCCGGTGTCAGAAACCACTGGAAATGCACTTGCAGCGAAGGAAACGGGCTGAGCTCGAGGACTTCCGGTGCTCGTCCCAAGAAAACGCGAGCGGGAATGCCCCGGACTCAGTTTTCTCGTCCTGGGGTAAAAAAGCGGTCCCCCGACGGTTTCTTCCCTTTGCTCCGTATTGGTCATAAGTCTTTCGATCTTCGGGTCTCGTGCTCCGAGGACTTCAACCCACACTCCTGGCATGCTCCCTGACACGTTTTCCGGAGGTATAGGTCGGGAAGCGAGCTCGTTGGAGGGAGAACTGTGGTGCGACCCAAAACGGTCCAAAAGATGGCCGAAGCTTCCAACGAGTGGCGAACGCTCGTCCCGGTGTCAGAAACCACTGGAAATGCACTTGCAGCGAAGGAAACAGGCTGAGCTCGAGGACTTCCGGTGCTCGTCCCAAGAAAACGCGAGCGGGAATGCCCCAGACTCAGTTTTCTCGTCCTGGGGTAAAAAGCGGTCCCCCGACGGTTTCTTCCCTTTGCTCCGTATTGGTCATAAGTCTTTCGATCTTCGGGTCTCATGCT